>NC_091387.1:158386-275886 GCF_038502225.1 Cherax quadricarinatus
CTTCTCATTTTAAAAATTCCTTCATAACTTACTGATAAATATACTGGTCGGAACATCTTCCACTGAACTTTGACCATGTGCCGCCATTACTGTTTGTTGACGCGCCTGTTGCCGCCATTACTGTTTGTTGACGCTCCTGTTGCCGCCATTACTGTTTGTTGACGCTCCTGTTGCCGCCATTACTGTTTGTTGACGCTCCTGTTGCCGCCATTACTGTTTGTTGACGCTCCTGTTGCCGCCATTACTGTTTGTTGACGCTCCTGTTGCCGCCATTACTGTTTGTTGACGCTCCTGTTGCCGCCATTACTGTTTGTTGACGCTCCTGTTGCCGCCATTACTGTTTGTTGACTCTCCCGTTGCCGCCATTACTGTTTGTTGACGCTCCTGTTGCTGCCATTACTGTTTGTTGATGCTCCTGCTGCTGCCAGTACTGTTTGTTGACGCTCCTGTTGCCGCCATTACTGTTGACGCTCCTGTTGCTGTCATTACTGTTTGTTGACACTCCTGTTGCTGCCAGTACTCTTTGTTGACGTTCCTGTTACTGCCAGTACTGTTTGTTGACGCTCCTGTTGCTGCCAGTACTGTTTGTTGACGCTCCTGTTGCTGCCAGTACTGTTTGTTGACGCTCCTGTTGCTGCTAGTACGGTTTGTTGACGCTCCTGTTGCTGCCAGTACTGTTTGTTGACGCTCCTGTTGCCGCCATTACTGTTTGTTGACGCTCCTGTTGCTGCCATTACTGTTTGTTGACGCTCCTGTTGCTGCCAGTACTGTTGACACTCCTGTTGCTGCCGGTACTGTTAACTGGCCTGTTGCAGCCAGTACTGTTTGTTGACGCTCCTGTTGCGGCCAGTACTGTTTGTTGACGCTCCTGTTGCTGCCAGTACTGTTTGTTGACGCTCCTGTTGCTGCCAGTACTGTTAGCTGGCCTGTTGCAGCCAGTACTGTTTGTTAACGGGCTTGTTACTGCAAGTACTGTTGACGCTCCTGTTGCCGTCATTACTGTTTGTTGACGCTCCTGTTGCAGCCAGTACTGTTTGTTGACGCTCCTGTTGCTGCCAGTACTGTTTGTTGACGCTCCTGTTGCTGCCAGTACTGTTGACGCTCCTGTTGCAGCCAGTACTGTTTGTTGACGCTCCTGTTGCTGCCAGTACTGTTTGTTGACGCTCCTGTTGCTGCCAGTACTGTTTGTTGACGCTCCTGTTGCTGCCAGTACTGTTGACGCTCCTGTTGCCGCCATTACTGTTTGTTGACGCTCCTGTTGCTGCCATTACTGTTTGTTGACGCTCCTGCTGCTGCCAGTACTGTTTGTTGACGCTCCTGTTGCCGCCATTACTGTTTGTTGACGCTCCTGTTGCTGTCATTACTGTTTGTTGACACTCCTGTTGCTGCCAGTACTGTTTGTTGACGCTCCTGTTGCTGCCAGTACTGTTAATGGGCCTGTTGCAACCAGTACTGTTTGTTAACGGGCTTGTTACTGCCAGTACTGTTGACACTCCTGTTGCTGCCATTACTGTTAGGATAAGAGATAAGATTTCGTTCGGATTTTTAACCCCGGAGGGTTAGCCACCCAGGATAACCCAAGAAAGTCAGTGCGTCATCGAGGACTGTCTAACTTATTTCCATTGGGGTCCTTAATCTTGTCCCCCAGGATGCCACCCACACCAGTCGACTAACACCCAGGTACCTATTTGCTGCTAGGTGAACAGGACAATAGGTGTAAGGAAACGTGTCGGAATTTCCACCCGCCGGGAATCGAACCCGGGCCCTCCGTGTGTGAAGCGGGAGCTTTAGCCACCAGACCACCGGGCCACCCCACGCTCCTGTTGCTGCCAGTACTGTTAACAGGCCTGTTGCAGCCAGTACTGTTAACGGGCTTGTTACTGCCAGTACTGTTGACACTCCTGTTGCTGCCATTACTGTTGACGCTCCTGTTGCTGCCAGTACTGTTAACGGGCCTGTTACTGCCAGTACTGTTGACACTCCTGTTGCTGCCAGTACTGTTGACGCTCCTGTTGCTGCCAGTACCATTTGTTAACAGGTCTGTTACTGCCAGTACTGTTGACACTCCTGTTACTGCCAGTACTGTTGACGCTCCTGTTGCTGCCAGTACTGTTAACGGGCCTGTTACTGCCAGTACTGTTGACACTCCTGTTACTGCCAGTACTGTTGACACTCCTATTGCAGCCGGTACTGTTAACGGGCCTGTTGCAGATAGTTGACACTCATGTTACATACATTACTGTTTACTGACGCTCCTGTTGCAGCGATGCTAGATGCATAGATATATACCTGTTTGATAATGGGCGGCGTGTGCTAGATGGCAGCCTAGGTGATGGATGTACTTCACCCCAGAAGACCTACACGTGCAAGCACCAGGTGTGTAATTAATATGTATGTATGTATGTATATATATATATATATATATATATATATATATATATATATATATATATATATATATATATATATATATATATATATTGTGTGTGTGTGTGTAAAAATCTCATTTCACATTAGTGCCACTAAACTCCAACAGTGCCATAATATTCAACAGTGCCACTAAACTCCAACAGTGCCATAGCAGTGGTACCTTGATGCTGGTGAAAGACTCTTGATCCAAGGAATGGAAGCTAGCCTTCCCTTCCTCAGATCAAACGTGACTTGTACTGGTTTAATACCTCCCTCTATGTAGATAACGATCTTCATCTTCCTGGACTGTGAGAGAACATTGCTACCAGACTTGTCTTCATCTTCCTGGACTGTGAGAGAACATTGCTACCAGACTTGTCTTCATCTTCCTGGACTGTGAGAGAACATTGCTACCAGACTTGTCTTCATCTTCCTGGACTGTGAGAGAACATTGCTACCAGACTTGTCTTCATCTTCTTGGACTGTGAGAGAACATTGCTACCAGACTTGTCTTCATCTTCCTGGACTGTGAGAGAACATTGCTACCAGACTTGGCTTCATCTTCCTGGACTGTGAGAGAACATTGCTACCAGACTTGGCTTCATCTTCCTGGACTGTGAGAGAACATTGCTACCAGACTTGGCTTCATCTTCCTGGACTGTGAGAGAACATTGCTACCAGACTTGTCTTCATCTTCCTGGACTGTGAGAGAACATTGCTACCAGACTTGGCTTCATCTTCCTGGACTGTGAGAGAACATTGCTACCAGACTTGGCTTCATCTTCCTGGACTGTGAGAGAACATTGCTACCAGACTTGTCTTCATCTTCCTGGACTGTGAGAGAACATTGCTACCAGACTTGGCTTCATCTTCCTGGACTGTGAGAGAACATTGCTACCAGACTTGGCTTCATCTTCCTGGACTGAGAGAACATTGCTACCAGACTTGGCTTCATCTTCCTGGACTGTGAGAGAACATTGCTACCAGACTTGTCTTCATCTTCCTGGACTGTGAGAGAACATTGCTACCAGACTTGTCTTCATCTTCCTGGACTGTGAGAGAACATTGCTACCAGACTTGGCTTCATCTTCCTGGACTGTGAGAGAACATTGCTACCAGACTTGTCTTCATCTTCCTGGACTGTGAGAGAACATTGCTACCAGACTTGGCTTCATCTTCCTGGACTGTGAGAGAACATTGCTACCAGACTTGTCTTCATCTTCCTGGACTGTGAGAGAACATTGCTACCAGACTTGTCTTCATCTTCCTGGACTGTGAGAGAACATTGCTACCAGACTTGTCTTCATCTTCCTGGACTGTGAGAGAACATTGCTACCAGACTTGTCTTCATCTTCCTGGACTGTGAGAGAACATTGCTACCAGACTTGTCTTCATCTTCCTGGACTGTGAGAGAACATTGCTACCAGACTTGTCTTCATCTTCCTGGACTGTGAGAGAACATTGCTACCAGACTTGTCTTCATCTTCCTGGACTGTGAGAGAACATTGCTACCAGACTTGCACCTTGATCAATATTCTGGTGAAGGCTTTTCATGAGAAATAAGATACCTGTGCAGCACTTGAAATGTTTTGCCTACACATTAGGTTTCTTCAGTCGAATACATAGGAGACAGAAGCAGTAACGATGAAAAGATGATGTAATCAGTCCATTGCCCTGGAAGCAGTTGTTTTGAGGTGGTCAGTCTTTCAGTCTTTAAGAAGTAGTTTTGAGGTGGTCAGTCCCTCAGTCTTTAAGTAGTTTTGAGATAATAAGTTCCTCAGGCTGAGGGACTGACACCTCATAGCTACGTCTTCTAGAGCGATGGACTGATGACATTGTCTTTTCATCTCTACTACTGTTGCTGTTTCTGTATTTGACTGTGCAGGCAGAATGTTGCAACACTCGAGACACCCAACTGTTTCACATGTCTTATTAAATGTGTCAGTATTTTATACCATTTTCAACATACAAGGATTTTGATCCCAGGAGTCAGAACTTCAGTCCCCCCCACTTCCCCAGGCATATATGTAATACATAGTTTGACTCACGAAATCATAATGACACGATTATAAACAAACCAGCTGTCCTAGTGGCTTTGGTGAGGGGCTCTTGATTTAGGGAATTGGATCTGTGCTCCAGTTCCCCGAATTAAGCCTGAATGCCTTCCACATCTCCCGCCCCAGGCGCTGTATAATCCTCCGGGTTTAGCGCTTCCCCCTTGATTATAATAATTTCCTAGTGGCTAACATGTTGGTCTGGAGTTTTACAACTGTTTACCGCAGGTTCAAACCCCGCCAGAGGTATAGTTTAATACAAAAGTTTCACTGTTTCAGGATCAAGACAAACGGTTCACTTCCTCGTGAGAAGCGAGTTCCTTCATCACCATCAGCACTGTCGTCTACACCTGCTTCACCTGCTTCACCTTCTTCACTCACCTCACCCACTGCAGGTGTCACCTTCAGGGCTCGCACCACCTCTGAGGATGAGCTTAATGCCATATTTAGTTTTGACCAGCCGGACTTAGCTAGTCCAGTCCAGCGGACAGCTTCCCTCACCAGGTTTGTCCACGTCTTAGTGAAAAATGAGATATGTAGTTACCTTACAGAAATAATCCATACATAAGAGAAGAAATTTACAATGTCGCTTTGATCTTACTTGAAGCATTGACTAGTGAGTGTTCCAAGTCAGACCAGAACATTATCATAAGTTTCTCTCTGGTATATGCAGGATATTTCTTCCTCTGTAAGCCATACATGTCATAATAGTTAACTACAATGTCGGGAGCAAGGGGCTAGTAACCCCTTCTCCTGTATATATTGCTAAAGTTAAAAAGACAAACTTTTGTTTTTCTTTTTGGGCCACCCTGTCTCAGTGGGAGGTGATCGATTTGTTGAAAGAAAGAATGTACAGGTTATATATTGTTTCAGTCATGGTAGTGTGCCTAATTGTTCTTTATAGTTCTTACATCCGCTGTCCATATTCAGATAGCAGAAAGCAGGTACCTAGGTATTATTTTCCATACATCTATCATTCTTGTTCACCTGGCAGTAATTAGGTACACTGGCATTAATCTCCTCACACATGCCACTCCTATTTTCCTAGTAGGAAAATAGGCTTATTGCAGTTCTCCTTTATTCTTTTGTTTACATGTGTGAGCAAGGCCACCTGCCTAGCATAGGCTTGTAAGTCTCCTGCAGTGCTCCTCTATTTTTATGTTCCTGTGTGGGAGTAGGACTTGCCTAGCATGGGCCACTAGGTTACTACTGTGCTCCTCTCTCCTTGTATTTTTCAGAATGAGTAGGACTTGCCTAGCAAGGAAAAGTATTGGTGGTAATTTGATTGTAGGGACTAATCTCCAGTTTTGTATACAGGAGAGCCCCACTTTACAGAGTTTTGCTAAGACAGCAGTTTTCTGTTATACCCATTCTTCATATATTCAGACTTCTTACAATAAATATATTCATCACTTACTATAAGCTATGGTTTTAAATATTTTAAGGTAAGTAATGTGTCTCCATGGGGAAGTGAAACAGAATTCTTCCTCCGGAAGCCATGCGTGTTGTAACAGGCGACTAAAATGCCGGGAGCAAGGGACTAGTAACCCCTTCTCCTGTATATATTACTAAATTTGAAAGGAGAAACTTTTGTTTTTCCTTTTGGACCACCCCACCTCGGTGGGATACGGCCGGTGTGTTGAAACAAGAAGTAATGTGTGTACTGTATATGCACTTTTTAGGCCTAACTCTATTGCTCACTTAATATATGATAATATAAACATGTTACATGGCTTTTGTATACATTTGAAAGTGAGAAAAGGCTGTTTCACTTCACAGTCATTTTTGCTGTAAAGTGAGACCTGCTCTCCTGTATAAGTATCACATTAGCTATCTTCCTCATATCAGGTACAATATCCATTTTAGGTGATATATTAAATAGACCAGATAGCATTAAACAACACCTCTGATCTTTTAAGCTTTTTTTAAATTGCATCTCGTATAACACCAATATAATATTTTACTGACAATGCACAATGTGTATTTTTTTGTAGTTGTGTTTTCACCATACAGTCACTCTTCACTTAGCGACGTACTCATTTACCATCCACTCAGTCACCGTACAGTCACTCTTCACTTAGCGACGTACTCATTTACCATCCACTCAGTCACCGTACAGTCACTCTTCACTTAGCGACGTACTCATTTACCATCCACTCAGTCACCGTACAGTCACTCTTCACTTAGCGACGTACTCATTTACCATCCACTCAGTCACCGTACAGTCACTCTTCACTTAGCGATGTACTCATTTACCATCCACTCAGTCACCGTACAGTCACTCTTCACTTAGCGATGTACTCATTTACCATCCACTCAGTCACCGTACAGTCACTCTTCACTTAGCGATGTACTCATTTACCATCCACTCAAGTCACCGTACAGTCACTCTTCACTTAGTGACGTACTCATTTACCATCCACTCAGTCACCATACAGTCACTCTTCACTCGTTTACCGTCGACTCGCAATCACCATACAGCCACTCCTCACTTAGCTATGTACTTGTTTACTGCGACCGCTCAGGGTTACGACCAGCTCTCCAACCAATATGCAAACCTAAGTAATGTAGAGTGGACCCTCGACCAACGATATTAATCCATTCCAGAGAGCTTGCCGTTACTCAAATTTATCATTAGTCGAATTAATTTTCCCCATAAGAAATAATGGAAATCCAATTAACCCATTCCAGACACCCAAAAGTATGAAAAAAAAATTTCACATAAAATATACATTTTCCTACACAGAAAAAGGAGGATACATGCACAATAAATACTGTACTGTACTAAATGAAGAATAAATGACACTTACCTTTATTGAAGACGTAGTGATGAGGTGGGAGGAGGGGAGATGGAGGTGTATTAATTTGGGAACAACTTGAGTCACTGGATCTCTGTCACAACAAAAATCTGTTCATTGAGCTCTTCCAGAACACGCCTGTTTCGTCACAATTGAACACTTGTTGGGGTTCAAATTTTTCAGCTTCGCCATGCCTTTTCACACTGTGTATGCCACTACTATTCTTTAATCTCTCAAACCAACCTTTGCTATCTTTAAATTCACCAATATGAGCACTAGTTCCAGGCATTTTTTCATGTTCACCTGGGTGTTAGTCGACTGGTGTGGGTCGCATCCTGGGTGACAAGATTAAGGACCCCAATGGAAATAAGTTAGACAGTCCTCGATGACAGACTGACTTTCTTGGGTTATCCTGGGTGGCTAACACTCTGGGATTAATTGTTTCTCAGTAATTGTTTCTCGTTAAGCCACACCAACAACACTCTCATATCTTAGAGTAGTACAGCTGATGGTGGTGCAGCAGCAGCTGACCGTGGTACAGCAGCAGCAGCAGCTGATGGTGGTGCAGCAACAGCTGGCCATGGTACGATAGTATTTTGATAGTATTTCTCACCCTTTTACCACAGGGTTGGCACTAGAAGCTTTCTTTGGGCTCAAGGTGGCTTATTTAGCAGTTACAAGCACTAAAATCAAAGGAATAATGCAAAATGTATAGAATGTATGCATGGAACCGTCTGCCCAGGCTTGTAAGCAGTGGCACACTAGCTGACGGCAGGGCAGCTGAGGTGCTCAGGCTGGAAAGATAGGTTCGGGATGAATCATGTTGGTCGAGTTTTTCATCATTGGTCGGGCCAAAATTTTTACCCTCAAACGCTTCATTAGTCGAATTTATCGCTAGACGATGCCTTCGTTCATCGGGGGTCCACTGTATATCAGAGCTGATGTCCTCTATTCTGTTTATTACCGTATATGTACAGTACACTACTGTATAAACTTTTAAAAATACAGTATACTAAAAATGTTATAAGTGGTGCAAAGGCTACATTAAAAAATATCTAAAGACAGTTGACGCAAACCCACCACCAGTACAATGTGCTTCTCGCTTAACGACTAATTTGCTTACCGACCTACTCTTAGGAACGCAGCTCAGTCGTTAAGTGAGGTGCGACTGTAATTAGATACAAAACAAGGTGCAGACTACCTGCAGGATATAACTTTAATCGAAACCTTGCCTACTATTTATATATTTCTAGATAAGAAATACAGTACACTATTGATAATGACATGATATGCCAATTAATATTTAAATATTCGTCTTTCAGAAGTGGGACATTGCCAAATTATCCTCCATTCCCGAACACAGGACCATTGCAAGTCCCATCACTCACCACAAATCCAAACAGTCCTAAAAGTCCGTATGAAAACGTTACCTCGTCGTACCTCACTTACCCCATGCCACAGAGTCCACGGACCCGGATCAAGACCATTGTGGGTAAAGAAAGAAGTGAAAGAAAAGATAATTGTGAAATCATAGAAAATAGAATGGCCATATCTGATTTCCAAGTGGGAGTGAATGATGGAAAGAAAATACGAAGTCCAAGAACTCAAAAGGAAAGTACAAAAAATAAAGAAAACTTAAGTCCCTTTTCAAGATCTGACTCCTCGAGTTCCCTTGAAACTCCAGCTCCTCCTAAACCTCCAAGATCTCCTAGGATAGAGAGATCAGTCTTAGGAGATTCTCCAACAGTCAACAGAATGAACAGTGACACGAAACATTCTTTATCCAGTCCACAAGTCACTTCAAATGGAGAGGATGTATCAATGGCATGTCAAGATCATTTTATTCAAAATGAAGTGATATCAACAAGTACTGATCAGGCAACGAATATACATGAAAATAGACAAAGTTTGGTGCAGAATAATCTAAATAACTCCTTAACAAAGAGTATGTTGGATCATTCAGCAGATTCTTGGGTGTATGCTAGTCCAGAGAAGATAGGTAATGAAGCAACAATTCCTGCCCATCATCATGATGAGGGGAGAGGGACCACTACTAAGGTGTTTGAAGAACACCTTATCAAAAATATTCAGGATACTTTTAACATTGATGTAAGTTAATTATAAAAAAATGCATTTTTTGTGTGCTAACTAAGTCATATTTGCAAATTTTGTCTTGATGCATTTATAATGAGGATTTACGCATTTGTATCTAGACTGTAATAGTATATTAGATTAACTGGATTTTGAAAAGTGACACATAAATCTCTTTTTTTTTAAAGTGATATATATATATACTGTATATGTAAAATATTCATAAATTTATAGATAAAATGTTTATAAAAGTTACTGCATGTAGAGTATGGACATTCCTGGTCACTTTTGTATGTCATTATGCATGAAAGTTAAATTTTATTTGCTTGTTGTGTTCTTTAAAGGAAAGATTCGTGTACAAAGTAAGAGTCTACCTGTGCAGACAAACTACTGATGTTTACCAAGAGGTTAAACTTGCCATGTATGACTTCCTTAATAACAGGATGTGCCAGGGGAGATAGAGCGTCTCAAGGGAGTCAAGAACGAAGCACTTCAGTCCATGACAGATCTCAAACGCACTATTACCGATTTAGAAATTACTGAGGATGAGGCGCTGAGAGAGGTAAAACAACTAATTTTATACTCACTCTTTAAAATTTGCATATATTTTCACATTTCAGAAAGTGAAATGTGTTTTTATGAACATTATTTATGGTAATGTTTCAGTCTACGGTAATCTAGCAATTCATTTTGTTACTCAGGTTACGTAATATTTCATCTGCATGACTGGAATGGGTAATATTATGTGTATAAAGGTACAAGGTTACATCATACTACAGGAGACAGCTTGATACAGGTACAGGCAGGGCCGGATTAAGAGGTCTCCGGGCCCAAGGCTATTCAGATTGGCGTGGCCCCTTTGAGTTACGGGTAAGCGAAGTGACCCCTTCCAGCTTGGGGGTGGCGGGGGGGTCGGTGTGAGCCTGTGTAAGGTCTAATTAAATACGTTCTGGCTCTTTAGATTAAATTTAATAGGGAAAGTACATCAAGACAACCAAAACCATTTACCAAGAGCCATTATAACTATCTTATTAAATCATGCATTTTAAAGAGAATAAACTCAAGACAGCATAGTATTACTAGATTAGGCTATTAAAGTAGTGACATCATGTACCTATTATATTCAGCATAACCACTACAGCACTATTATTCCCTTTATAAATCACTGACCATTATTGTTATCATTGCATCATGCATAAGACTATCAAATCATATAAACTACAGAAAATTGGAGAGGAATCTCCCATACTCGCCCATTAGCGGGAAAACACAGCTGTTCTGATGTAAACAAAGGAGTGTTGAGTGTTGCCATCTATGGTTAGGTTTATTTATTTTTATTTTATTTTATTTCATTATTTATTTTTGTTTTGATTAATTTTTAAAAATCAATTTTACTCTCCAAACACTTGAACTTTTTATGTAGGGACCCCTTTGTACTTGCACCATGTGCACAGTCTTGGGATGAGCCCCTGAACCCCTTGGACCGTGGGGCCCCCAAATGCGCGGGGCCCTAGGCAAATGCCTAGTTTGCCTATGCGGTAATCCGGCCCTGGGTACAGGGTTACATACTACAGGAGGCAGCTTGATACAGGTACAGGGTTACATCATACTACAGGAGACAGCTTGATACAGGTACAGGGTTACATCATACTGTAGGAGACAGCTTGATACAGGTACAGGGTTACATCATACTACAGGAGGCAGCTTGATACAGGTACAGGGTTACATCATACTACAGGAGGCAACTTGATACAGGTACAGGGTTACATCATACTACAGGAGGCAGCTTGATGCAGGTACAGGGTTACATCATACTACAGGAGACAGCTTGATACAGGTACAGGGTTATATCATACTACAGGAGGCAGCTTGATACAGGTACAGGGTTACATAATACTACAGGAGGCAGCTTGATACAGGTACAGGGTTACATCATACTACAGGAGGCAGCTTGATACAGGTACAGGGTTACATCATACTACAGGAGGCAGCTTGATACAGGTACAGGGTTACATGCTACAGGAGACAGCTTGATACAGGTACAGGGTTACATCATACTACAGGAGGCAGCTTGATACAAGTACAGGGTTACATCATACTACAGGAGGCAACTTGATACAGGTACAGGGTTACATCATACTACAGGAGGCAGCTTGATACAGGTACAGGGTTACATCATACTACAGGAGACAGCTTGATACAGGTACAGGGTTATATCATACTACAGGAGGCAGCTTGATACAGGTACAGGGTTACATGCTACAGGAGACAGCTTGATACAGGTACAGGGTTACATCATACTACAGGAGGCAGCTTGATACAGGTACAGGGTTACATCATACTACAGGAGGCAGCTTGATACAGGTACAGGGTTACATGCTACAGGAGACAGCTTGATACAGGTACAGGGTTACATCATACTACAGGAGGCAGCTTGATACAAGTACAGGGTTACATCATACTACAGGAGGCAACTTGATACAGGTACAGGGTTACATCATACTACAGGAGGCAGCTTGATACAGGTACAGGGTTACATCATACTACAGGAGGCAACTTGATACAGGTACAGGGTTACATACTACAGAAGGCAGCTTGATACTAGTACAAGTTTTAAACTTACAAATAAGCATCATTTTTCATGCTTCAATATACAGTTAAGTTTGTATAGAAAACAGTATTACAGAGGATGATTGTTTCAGACATTTGTACTGTGGCTTTGTTACTGGAACTTGTGGTATGTCTGGAACTTGTGGTATGTCTGGAACCTGTGGTATGTCTAGAACTTGTGGTATGTCTGGAACTTGTGGTATGTCTGGAACCTGTGGTATGTCTGGAACTTGTGGGATGTCTGGAACTTGTGGTATGTCTGGAACTTGTGGTATGTCTGGAACTTGTGGTATGTCTGGAACTTGTGGTATGTCTGGAACTTGTGGTATGTCTGGAACCTGTGGTATGTCTAGAACTTGTGGGATGTCTGGAACTTGTGGTATGTCTGGAACTTGTGGTATGTATGGAACTTGTGGTATGTGAAGGTTGAGGGTCTCTTGTGCACAGGAAGGCCCCGCTGACACAGCAGGTTAGGTTCCAGGCTACTGTAGGGACCTGCTTATACAGCAGGTCAGGTTCCAGGCTACTGTAGGGTCCTGCTTATACTGCAGGTTAGGTTCCAGACTATTGCAGGGCCTTGCTTATATAGCAGGTTAGGTTCCAGACTACTGCAGGCCCCCACTTATACAGCAGGTTAGGTTCCAGACTACTGCAAGCCCCCACTTATACAGCAGGTTAGGTTCCAGGCTACTTCAGGGCCCCACTTGCATAATAGGTTCCAGGCGACCACTGTAAAGTGAAACATAGCCTTTCTTCACTTTCAAATGCATATAAAAGCCTGATAGCTTGTTTACACTATCATATATTGAGTGAGCAACAGAGCTGGGCTTAAAACGTGCATATACAGTACACACACACAAAACGTTGTGTAGTTTTAAAAATAGGTTAGATAAATACATGAGTGGGTGTGGGTGGATGTGAGTTGGACCTGACTAGCTTGTGCTGCTGGGTCTGGTACAGTGCTCCATCCTTGAGTGGGGATGACCAGACTGGGTGGGTCATTGCTCTAATCCGGGGGGGGACATGGACCTGCTCAGCATGGGTCAATAGGCCTGTTGCAGTGTTCCTTCTTTCTTATGTTATGTTCTTATTACTTTAAATATTTTCATCCTTAGCTTATAGTGAGTGGTGAATATATTTGTTGTAGGAAGTCTGAATAAATGAAGAATGGCTATAATTGAAAGCTGCAGCATTAGCTAAATGTTTTAAATTGGGGTGCTGTAAAGTGGGGAGCTGTGAAATGGGGCTCTGTAAAGTGGGGCTCTGTAAAGTGGGGCTCTGTAAAATGGGGGGGGGGCTCTCCTGTGCTGTGCCTTACTGTCTCTCATAAGTGAGGAATATTTGTACAATAATCACAGTGATGAACTTTTGCACATGGCATGGCATGAAGCATATCATGGAACCATATTTTAAGTAGTATTCATGTGATGGAAGTGCTGACATTGATGAGTTATGGCACATGTTACAGCATGAAACATAATAAGTTAGGGCACATGTTACAGCATGAAACATAATAAGTTATGGCACATGTTACAGCATGTAAACTTAACTTGACAACTAACTGTTAAGAAGTATCCACAAAGAAGAACTTTAAATGGATCATTGAGTTTTTTCTTTTTGGTTTTATTTTTTGGTTTTCTTTTGCTCATAACTCAAGAACTCCTCGTCCTTTTGGTCTCGGTTTTGAATGTTTGTGTACAGTAGCGAGGACCAGGTTCCAGGAGCAGTTGACATGTGCAGATGTCCTATGACCAAACTTATTGAGCCCATTGCCAGCATCCTGGAAAAGCAAAATAGAGGAAATCAGCTCTAATATACATAATTAGAGCTGATTTTCTCTGTTTTGCTATAACTGGAACAACAAAGCTTAAATAAAAAGTTCCTCCTAATTCAGTGATGGCAGAGAGTGAAGTTCAAGTGGGTAAGTGCAGATTTGATCTTTTTATGTGTAGTGTCAAATTTTGATTCCCGTTTAACCCTTAAACGCTCCAAACATATATGTACGTTTTTTCAACATTTGAAAGTATGTAAAAAAATGTACATCATCATTTTTTTTTTTTACATTTGAAAGTGTGTTAAAAAAACTTTTATCTACATTTTTTTTTATATTTGAAAATATGTAAAAAAACATAATCTACTTTCGGAGCGCTACGAATTTGAACGTCGATCTATTTGGACCGTTTAAGTGTTAAATATCACAACCAAAATACGTCTCTTCAGCTTTTGGATGAGGTCAGTATTTAATATGGAAAGACACTTATGTACGCTTCAGGACATTTATTAGTGGAGGATCTTTGCCACGAGTGACTCTTCACTACTAAGGAGTGAAGAAGCCACTTTAGGGCTGAAAATGCCCCTTGAGGGCTGAAGAAGCCACTTTAGGGCTGAAGGAGCCACTTTAGGGATGAAGGAGCCACTTTAGGGCTGAAGGAGCCACTTTAGGGCTGAAGGAGCCACTTTAGGGCTGAAGGAGCCACTTTAGGGCTGAAGGAGCCACTTTAGGGCTGAAGGAGCCACTTTAGGGCTGAAGGAGCCACTTTAGGGCTGAAGGAGCCACTTTAGGGCTGAAGGAGCCACTTTAGGGCTGAAAGAGCCACTTTAGGGCTTAAGGAGTCACTTTAGAAATGAATTAGCCACTTTAAGGCTAAAGGAGCCACTTTAGGGCTGAAGGAGCCACTTTAGGGCTGAAGGAGCCACTTTAGGGCTGAAGGAGCCACTTTAGGGCTGAAGGAGCCACTTTAGGACTGAAGGAGCCACTTTAGGACTGAAGCCACTCAGGTCTGATTCAGTTATTGGGAAGCTGTAAACCATGACCAGTCATTCCTGGTTATATTTTATTATTGTGAAAATGGAGTAAATCTTCTATTGTTGTGTAATTTTGAATTTAAAATAGAAGACAAGTGTATTATAGGAGAGGCCTCGGGGATGTGATTAATGAATAAAGCAAATGTTTTACTGCCATGAATGTCTACATTGTTCATTTTTGCACTCTAAATTGGTATTTTTTTTTAATTTTCTGTAAAATTTACTAAATTACTGATTTCTGTGCACTTATGGTCAGTCGACGGAATGTAAGATGTACAGTGGACCCCCGGTTTACGATATTATTTCATTCCAGAAGTATGTTCAGGTACCAGTACTGAACGAATTTGTTCCCATAGGGAATATTGTGAATTAGATTAGTCCATTTCAGACCCCAAACATACACGTACAAACGCACTTACATAATTGGTCACATTGGGAGGTGATCGTAAAGTGGGGGTCCACTGTATTAGCATAATAGCTTAGTTTGGTTGAATGGAACAAAGGAACTGACTTAAAATAGGACTCTTAAGTGGGCAAAATCACCAATGCTAAATTGTACCTTGATGGGGGAAAGGGGAAGAAAGGTCCATGATGTGGTAATGGGGAAGAAGAGAAGTCCTTGATGTAGTAATGGGGAATGAGGCAGGTCCTTGATGTGATAATGGAGACAAGATGTTGTAAGGGTTCTTAAGTGGAGTGATGGTCAATGATAAACTCACTGTGTCTGTTATACAGTAATATATTGAGTATATACAGTGGACCCCCGCATAACGATTACCTCCGAATGCGACCAATTATGTAAGTGTATTTATGTAAGTGCGTTTGTACATGTATGTTTGGGGGTCTGAAATGGACTAATCTACTTCACAATATTTCTTACGGGAACAAATTCGGTCAGTACTGGCACCTGAACATACTTCTGGAGTGAAAAAATATCGTTAACCGGGGGTCCACTGTACACAGTTGGAAGCCCAGCCTGCCGTCTTACGTCTCGACTTCCAGGGTACGTGTCTCAGTGCCAGGGCATGTGTCTGAATGACAGGGCACATGTCTTGACTGCCAGGGCATGTGTCTGACTGCCAGGGTACATGCCTCACTGCCAGGGTACATGTCTCAGTACCAGGACATGCGTCTGACTGCCAGGACACATGTCTTGACTGCCAGGGTACATGTCTCACTGCTGGGGTACATGTCTGACTGCCAGGGTATGTGTGTGACTACCAGGACACATGTCTTGACTGCCAAGGTACATGTCTCACTGTCAGGGTACGTGTCTGACTGCCAGGATACATGCCTCACTGCCAGGGTACGTGTCTGACAGCCAGGACACGTGTCTCACTGCCAGGGTACATGTCTCACTGCCAGGGTACGTGTCTGACTGCCTGGGTACATGTCTGACTGCCAGGGTATGTGTCTGCCAGGGCACGTGTCTGACTGATGGGGCACATGTCTGACTGCCAGGGTACGTGTCTGCCAGGGTACATGTCTCACTGCCAGGGTACATGTCTAACTGACAGGGTACATGTCTCATTGCCAGGGTACGTATCTAACTGCCAGGATATGTGTCTAACTGCCAGGGTATGCCCTGACACGACCCTAGCCTGCACGGGGCAGAGTCACAGCTTGGTTTGAACTATGCTAACATAAGTCTTTGAAGAGTCCGTGGTGTCATGGCTAGCATATTTGAAATATTCTGACAGAGAGCTCCGAGATGTAATAATTGGAAACAAGAGGTCCTTGATGTGATAATGGGAGATAAGAAAGATCCTTCATATAGCAAAGGTGTCTTGATTCAAATAAATGGAGCTCTCCTCCTCTTCCTTTGATCAAACTCGATTACTTGTCATTCCCCAAGTGCTGTATGACACCTACAGGTTAAGCAATTCCCTATACAGTAGGAACCCTGTATCCATGGGATATGTTCCAAAACCTACCCTGGGTAGTAGGGAACCCTATACAGCCTCTCCTCACTTAACGATGGAGTTCCGTTGGTAAACGGATTCGTATCTAAGTGAGGAGCATACTGTAATAGTAGTGGGTGTGTGTCAGCCATCTTTGATATTGTTTTAATGTCACCTTTGAACCATTTATAACATTTCTGGTATATTTTTAAATGTTTATACAGTAGTGTACTGTATGTTGTAATAAACAGAATAGAGGAAATCCACTCTAATATACATTATTTAGGTATGCACACTGGTCAGAGAGCCCATCGTAAGTCTGAGTCGTTGGTAAATGAGTACATCACTAAGTGAGGAGAGGCTGTATATGTCATTTTTTTGTTTACATACATACCTATGACAATTTTCTTCTTCTTATTCTTTTTAGTAATCTTTACAGGAAAAGGGGTTACTAGCCCATTGTTCCCGGCATTTTAGTTGACTTTTACAACACGCATGGCTTACGGAGGAAAGATTCTTATTCCACTTCCCCATGGATATAAAAGGAAAATTAATAAGACCAAGAACTATTAAGATAAAATCAAAGAAAACTCAGATGAGTGTGTATAAATAAATGTGTACATTTATGTGTAGTGTGACCTAAGTGTAAGTAGAAGTAGCAAGACATGCCTGTAATCTTGCATATTTATGAGACAGACAAAAGACATCAGCAATCCTACCATCATGTAAAAACAATCACAGGCTTCGTTTTACACTCACTTGGCAGGACGGTAGTACCTCCCTGGGTGGTTGCTGTCTACCAACCTACTACCTAAAAAGTGATTGTTGATGTTGATGTTACAACCTGGCCAGTAAGGGGCTTGGACTTCCAGCAAGCGTGCGTGAGCGTGTTAGATAGGAGTGAATGGAGACGAATGGTACTTGGGACCTGACGATCTGTTGGAGTGTGCGCAGGGTAATATTTAGTGAAGGGATTCAGGGAAACCGGTTATTTTCATATAGTCGGACTTGAGTCCTGGAAATGGGAAGTACAATGCCTGCACTTTAAAGGAGGGGTTTGGGATATTGGCAGTTTGGAGGGATATGTTGTGTATCTTTATATGTGTATGCTTCTAGACTGTTGTATTCTGAGCACCTCTGCAAAAACAGTGATAATGTGCGAGTGTGGTGAAAGTGTTGAATGATGATGAAAATATTTTCTTTTTGGGGATTTTCTTTCTTTTTTGGGTCACCCTGCCTCGGTGGGAGACGGCCGACTTTTTTAAAAAAAAAAAAAAAAAAAAAAAAAAAAACATACCTATGATAAAGTTTAATTGATAAATTATTCAAAATATGTCTAGAATTGCACTTTTTCACTGATGGGAAGCATTTCACAGCTTCTCTTAGGTTTTGAAGAACTGCCACCACCACTATTTTCACACTCTGGGGCCATTATTAAACAAAATTAAGGGCCATTTTTGGGCTATAGTAAACTAGATAACTGAAACCTAAGATACCGAATCAGTAGATACGGGGGTTCTACTGTATATGTATTTTTTTTTTTTAACAAGTTGGCCGTCTCCCACCGAGGCAGGGTGACCCAAAAAGAAACAAAATACCCAAAAAGAAAATACTTTCATCATCATTCAACTCTTTCACCTCACTCACACATAATCACTGTTTTTGCAGAGGTGCCCAGAACACAACAGCTTAGAAGCATATACATATAAAGATGCACAACATATCCCTCCAAACTGCCAATATCCCGAACCTCCTCCTTTAGAGTGTAGACATTGTACTTCCCATTTCCAGGACTCAAGTCCGGCTATATAAAAATAACCGGTTTCCCTGAATCCCTTCACTAAATATTACCCTGTATATATAATGTATAATAATTGAATTCTTTATATTTTATACACCTTTATGATTTAATTTCTTGTTGTAAGTTTGTATACAGTATAAAGATCTGCTTTGTATGTCAGGACTTGCATATAAAGTATTATTAGTTATTATATTAGTTATTGAAATCTTAGTTCAAGACTTTTTCCAGTTTGACCAAAATAACCTTTATTGCATTTTTTACAAGAAATTTTATAGACACAGCTGTCAGGGGCAAAAATCCTTAATCAAATTGTGTTTTACTCTTTACTCAGCTCGAGGTTGAGAGAGCATTATTGGAGGGAGAGTTAGTGCCTCTGAGAGAGAAAATGACACTGGACGAGGAGAGATTATCAGCACTGTTACTGAGAAGTAACGAACTAGAGGAACGTTGTCAGCAGGAGAGACACCATCACCATGAAGCTATTGAGGTGGGCTGTGACATATTTTTTTCCTTTCCTTTATTTTATATTGTAATATTTATGAAGTTGTAATTTAAAGGAGGAGTTTGGGATATTTACTGTTTGGTGGGACATCTAAACTGTCGTATCTGTGCACCGCTGGCAAGACAGTGATAGTGTGAATGATGGTGAAAGTGTTTCTTTTTTGGGTCACTCTGCTGCCTCAGTGGGAGATGGCCAGCATGTTAAAAAAATGATTTAATGGTCCAAAAATATTTTTTTACATCATTGCTAATGAAAAATTCCTTTCTTTCAATCTATAAAATTTTTTTTGAAAGAGTCCAGTTTTTAAGGGAGTTCGGCCTATTCGGCAAGTTGGGCTTATTAGACACGAAGTATATTTCTTTTCTTAAGCCTCAGAAACAGTCCAGTAGGCCTGTGCTGCTTTGTTGTTTTCCCTATAGGCCCATGCAGTTTTTCTTTGTTCTTTTCAATGGTTTAAAGTAATATGGTTAAATTTTTTCAACTCGTTTGTCATTTGTGATGGTGGCCTTTTATGCACTGCTATCTTCTTCACTTCCTACCTTCACTTCTTACTTTGCCCTCAACAACCTCCATCTTCTCTTTACTCTTCCTCACTCATTGTTTTCTGATTGGCTGGTCTCAGGCATGTCGATGTCGTCTGGAAGAGGCAGAGAGAGAACTGGATCAGCTGGAAGGGAAGAGTGAAAACTTTAACGGAACAACGGACGAAGAGACCGAGATGCTGGAGACACTGAAAGCCCAGCATGAGGCAGTTGAAGCGGAACGAAAGGTGAGGATTCCTCTTCTCTGTGATGTACGTCTGACTGGCTTTCAGTTATTCAACTCTTGAAGCTGGATCTGAGACCAGACTTCGTTGCTGATAGCCTGGTTAACTTGGCTGTTGCTGCCAGCAGCATTTAGTGCTGCATAATCATCATAACCTGGCATGAAACAAGCAGTACTTAATATAACGTGCAGCATTAATCTGAATTGTGATGTCCTTGCTTTTATAATATAATAAATATTTTATCTTCAAGTTACAGTAGAACCCTGTATCTACGGATCTGGTTATTTTCAGGCCATTGTTTACCATGGCCTGAAAATAACCCTTAATAATGGCCCTAAAGTACAATAGTAGTGATGGTGACAGTTTTTCAAAGCCTATGTGAAGCTGTGAAGTGTTTCCCATCAGTGATAAAGTGCTACTTCTCCACTTACTGTGTGTAATTTATCAGTTAACCCGTAAACGGTCCAAGCAGATCTACGTTCACATGTGTAGTGCTCCAAAAGTAGATCTACATTTTTTTGACATATTTTCAAATATAACAAAAAAAAAAAAGTAAATCGAAGTTTTTTTTTCACATTTTCAAATGTAAAAAAAAAAAAAAAATTACTTTTTTTACATACTTTCAAATGTTGAAAAAATGTATACATGTATATACGTTTGGACCATTTACGGGTTAAACTACTGTAGGTATGTATGTAAATGAAAAGTGAGGTATATATAGGGTTCGCTACTATGCACAATTTCGGGTATCCACAGAAGGTCTTGGAATGTATCACCTGCTGATACATATGGGAACTACTATACATACACAGTTTTTATAAGATTAAATAACATTTAATAGAATACATTGAAGCTCCTGGTTATGCAGAGTATTTCTGGTAAACTAAATCTTAAGAGTGTTAGAACATAATGCCGTACATCTTTCTTTCTTTCAACACACCGGCTGTATCCCACCGAGGCGGGGTGGCCCAAAAGGAGAAACGAAAGTTTCTCCTTGTACATTTAGTAATATATACAGGAGATGAATGTGTAAATTCAAGAATTATGTGGATTAAAGTAAAGGTTGGATGCGAAAAGTGGGTCATAATAAGTGTGTATGCACCTGGAGAAGAGAGGAATGCAGAGGAGAGAGAGAGATTTTGGGAGATGGTAAGTGAATGTATAGGAGCCTTTGAACCAAGTGAGAGAGTAATTGTGGTAGGGGATCTGAATGCTAAAGTAGGAGAAACTTTTAGAAAGGGTGTGGTAGGTAAGTTTGGGGTGCCAGGTGTAAATGATAATGGGAGCCCTTTGATTGAACTTTGTATAGAAAGGGGTTTAGTTATAGGTAATAAATATTTTAAGAAAAAGAGGATAAATAAGTATACAAGATATGATGTAGGGCAAAATGACAGTAGTTTGTTGGATTATGTATTGGTAGATAAAAGACTGTTGAGTAGACTTCAGGATGTACATGTTTATAGAGGGGCCACAGATATATCAGATCACTTTCTAGTTGTAGCTACACTGAGAGTAAAAGGTAGATGGGATACAAGGGGAATAGAAGCATCAGGGAAGAGAGAGGTGAAGGTTTATAAACTAAAAGAGGAGGCAGTTAGGGTAAGATATAAACAGCTATTGGAGGATAGATGGGCTATTGAGAGCATAGGCAATGGGGTCGAAGAGGTATGGGGTAGGTTTAAAAATGTAGTGTTAGAGTGTTCAGCAGAAGTTTGTGGTTACAGGAAAGTGGGTGCAGGAGGGAAGAGGAGCGATTGGTGGAATGATGATGTAAAGAGAGTAGTAAGGGAGAAAAAGTTAGCATATGAGAAGTTTTTACAAAGTAGAAGCGATGCAAGGAGGGAAGAGTATATGGAGAAAAAGAGAGAGGTTAAGAGAGTGGTGAAGCAATGTAAAAAGACAGCAAATGAGAGAGTGGGTGAGATGTTATCAACAAATTTTGTTGAGAATAAGAAAAAGTTTTGGAGTGAGATTAACAAGTTAAGGAAGCCTAGAGAACAAATGGATTTGTCAGTTAAAAATAGGAGAGGAGAGTTATTAAATGGAGAGTTAGAGGTATTGGGAAGATGGAGGGAATATTTTGAGGAATTGTCAAATGTTGATGAAGATAGGGAAGCTGTGATTTCGTGTATAGGGCAAGGAGGAATAACATCTTGTAGGAGTGAGGAAGAGCCAGTTGTGAGTGTGGGGGAAGTTCGTGAGGCAGTAGGTAAAATGAAAGGGGGTAAGGCAGCCGGGATTGATGGGATAAAGATAGAAATGTTAAAAGCAGGTGGGGATTTAGTTTTGGAGTGGTTGGTGCAATTATTTAATAAATGTATGGAAGAGGGTAAGGTACCTAGGGATTGGCAGAGAGCATGCATAGTTCCTTTGTATAAAGGCAAAGGGGACAAAAGAGAGTGCAAAAATTATAGGGGGATAAGTCTGTTGAGTATACCTGGTAAAGTGTATGGTAGAGTTATTATTGAAAGAATTAAAAGTAAGACTGAGAATAGGATAGCAGATGAACAAGGAGGCTTTAGGAAAGGTAGGGGGTGTGTGGACCAGGTGTTTACAGTGAAACATATAAGTGAACAGTATTTAGATAAGGCTAAAGAGGTCTTTGTGGCATTTATGGATTTGGAAAAGGCGTATGACAGGGTGGATAGGGGGCAATGTGGCAGATGTTGCAGGTGTATGGTGTAGGAGGTAGGTTACTGAAAGCAGTGAAGAGTTTTTACGAGGATAGTGAGGCTCAAGTTAGAGTACATAGGAAAGAGGGAAATTATTTCCCAGTAAAAGTAGGCCTTAGACAAGGATGTGTGATGTCACCGTGGTTGTTTAATATATTTATAGATGGGGTTGTAAGAGAAGTAAATGCGAGGGTCTTGACAAGAGGCGTTGAGTTAAAAGATAAAGAATCACACATAAAGTGGGAGTTGTCACAGTTGCTCTTTGCTGATGACACTGTGCTCTTGGGAGATTCTGAAGAGAAGTTGCAGAGATTGGTGGATGAATCTGGTAGGGTGTGCAAAAGAAGAAAATTAAAAGTGAATACAGGAAAGAGTAAGGTTATGAGGATAACAAAAAGATTAGGTGATGAAAGATTGGATATCAGATTGGAGGGAGAGAGTATGGAGGAGGTGAATGTATTCAGATATTTGGGAGTGGACGTGTCAGCAGATGGGTCTATGAAAGATGAGGTGAATCATAGAATTGATGAGGGGAAAAGGGTGAGTGGTGCACTTAGTAGTCTGTGGAGACAAAGAACTTTGTCCTTGGAGGCAAAGAGGGGAATGTATGAGAGTATAGTTTTACCAACGCTCTTATATGGGTGTAAAGCATGGGTGATGAATGTTGCAGTGAGGAGAAGGCAGTGGAGATGTCATGTCTGAGGGCAATGTGTGGTGTGAATATAATGCAGAGAATTCATAGTTTGGAAGTTAGGAGGAGGTGCGGGATTACCAAAACTGTTGTCCAGAGGGCTGAGGAAGGGTTGTTGAGGTGGTTCGGACATGTAGAGAGAATGGAGCGAAACAGAGTGACTTCAAGAGTGTATCAGTCTGTAGTGGAAGGAAGGCGGGGTAGGGGTCGGCCTAGGAAGGGTTGGAGGGAGGGGGTAAAGGAGGTTTTGTGTGCGAGGGGCTTGGACTTCCAGCAGGCATGCGTGAGCATGTTTGATAGGAGTGAATGGAGACAAATGGTTTTTAATACTTGACGTGCTGTTGGAGTGTGAGCAAAGTAACATTTATGAAGGGGTTCAGGGAAACCGGCAGGCCGGACTTAAGTCCTGGAGATGGGAAGTACAGTGCCTACACTCTGAAGGAGGGGTGTTAATGTTGCAGTTTAAAAACTGTAGTGTAAAGCACCCTTCTGGCAAGACAATGATGGTGAAAGTTTTTCTTTTTCGGGCCACCCTGCCTTGGTGGGAATCGGCCAGTGTGATAAAAAAAAAAAAAATACAGGAGAAGGGGTTACTAGCCCAACACTGTACATACACACACTTAATATGTACTTTTGCATACACACACTTAACATGAACTCTTACACACATGCACAATATGTACTCGTACATACACGCACAATATGTACTCGTTCAGACACACACAAATATGTACTCGTACATATTCATTTATGGAATGTATACATTGTAGATAAAAATCTTCTTCAGAAGGAATGTTTTAATATTTGTGAAGAGCTCTTTGATGCAGGAATATAGAGCTACCTTCCCCTTCCCTGGATCAAATCTTATTACCTCACGTTCCTAAGGTGCTGTTTGACCCCTACTGATTTAGCACTTCACCATAGATATAATAATAAGAAGCAAATAATAGTGTAATGGACACTTATAGCCAGGGGCAGATCTACTTATGAAAGCAATAAAGCTTAAGCTTGATGGGCTCTAAACCCAGAGGGGCCCCAAAAGTCACTTTAGTTCACATCGATTAAAAATTTTTGGTCTACTGTTTATTTATTTATTTATTTATTTATTTATTTATTTATTTATTTATTTATTTAATTATTTGAACATACATACAGAGGTACAAAAAAATCCAGGTAAGAGCAGTGTGCATAGCATTACGGGCTGGCTTAAAATTAACTTAAGATTAACTAAGCAATGATGTAATCAGTGATAAAACATTATTGTAAACAGATAACAATAAAGCACAAATGAGTATTACAAAGACAGGTCATATGGTTGTATGCATTGCTGTACATTCAGTAGAATGGAGTATTCTGTTAGGTAGTGTATTTAAAAAATAACAAAGTTAGATTGGGTCTTAGGTTTAACATTTATGTGATATAATTGTGAGAAACATTTAAGATATACAATTTATAAGGTTCAGTTATTCGGTATTTATTTGGTTTTGGGTGAGTAAGTGATCTTTGAGAAGAGACTGTATGAGAGGAGGTTGTGAAAGAACCTCCATAACAGTTCACAAATGTAGGTCTGCCACTGCTTATCAGTAGTCAGTAATAACCCACATGGAGACACAAATTTAGAGGATCGATTGATCTGTATATATTTTGATCCACTTCTGGGATCCTGAAGATCCCAGAAGTGGACTGAAATATACAGATCAATCAGTCTTCTGAGTTTGTGTCCCCATGTGGTTTATTATTGAGCATAAGCAAAATTTATGTCTTCTACAATAACGCTATGGAACACACATATTTATAAAGATTAGATTTTGCCACTGAAGTGGCTAATTT
Source organism: Cherax quadricarinatus (assembly GCF_038502225.1). Lineage (NCBI taxonomy): Eukaryota > Metazoa > Arthropoda > Malacostraca > Decapoda > Parastacidae > Cherax > Cherax quadricarinatus. Next base: position 183,317 of record NC_091387.1, read on the forward strand.
ATTGTGCACCCCATATCCATCCTGTGGATGGTAGTGCAAGAGCATATGGATACACAAAAGGCCTATGAACTAGGCCTTGAAAGAATTAGCAGGTGTACATTTGGATTTATATCTACACATCTACATGACTCATGAAATCATAATGGCACGATTGCAAACAAACCATACCACGGGCGGGATTGAACCCGCGGTCAGAGTCTCTCTGACCACGGGTTCAATCCCGCCCATGGTATGGTTTGTTTACACATCTATAGTTTGGTTATCTATTACAAGCAAATGTGGGAAGTTTGCTTAGTATATCTGGTATCTTATTTCCATTAATAAGATATCTTGACATGTCACATAGGTTATTATACTGTCTATCTCTGTATTCCTTAATATTTATAAAGAAAAAATGAAAATTAGATTTTTAAATAGTGTAAATGGACATTTAGCTTTTCATTGTTAAAAAAAATAGATGTAATATTATAATAAATAATATTAAGATAGGGAGCAAGGGGCTAGTAACCCCTTCTCCTGTATATATTACTAAATGTAAAAGGAGAAACTTTCGTTTTTCCTTTTGGGCCACCCCTCCTCGGTGGGCCACCCCACCTCGGTGGGCCACCCCGCCTCGGTGGGATACTGCCGGTGTGTTGAAAGAAAGAAAGAATATTAAGATAATGGAGTGTGAGACTGCTTCTTGCAGGAAAGTGTCATAAATAGTGAGTGATGAGAAGTAAAAAAATCCACTTGGACAAAAAAGTGAAACTCTGAACATGTATATTTCTGAACATTAAAATGGTATAAAATACCGACAGATTGTTAGGTAAGACACATATGCAACAGTTTGGTATCTTTATTTCGAAACGTTTCGCCTACACAGTAGGCTTCTTCAGTCGAGTACAGAAAAGTATCTTCTGCTTCTATCAACTTTTCTGTACTCGACTGAAGAAGCCTACTGTGTAGGCGAAACGTTTCGAAATAAAGATACCAAACTGTTGCATATGTGTCTTACCTAACATATATATTTCTGCCTTAATGAGAGACCTTCTTCAGCAGCTTTGATGTAGAGAGAGACTGATTGAGATATATACACCTTTCTTTTATGAATAAATAGTGGGTGAGGGGCTTGAACCGTGATCCACAAAGTGACAGTTTGACGCTCTACCATCTCGACTATTACTTACTGTATTGTATTCCGTCAGAGGCACCAACTATGACCCAACTGAAATCCTTCCTTCAACCCAGGAGCTTTAACAGTAGAGCTGTTGAAGAGGGGTAAGAATAGATCTACTGCTAAAGCTCCTGGGCTGAAGGAAGGATTTCAGTTGGGTTACAGTTGGTGCCTCTGATGAAATATAATACAGTAAGTAATATTGGTCCTAGGTAGTAGGTTGGTAGACAGCAACCACCCAGGGAGGTACTACCATCCTGCCAAGTGAGTGTACAACGAAAACCTGTAATTGTTTTACATGATGGTAGGATTGCTGGTGTCCTTTTTTCTGTCTCATAAATATGCAAGATTTTTTGTCTCATAAACATGCAAGATTTCAGGTATGTCTTGTTACTTCTACTTACACTTAGGTCACACTACACATACATGTACAAGCATATATATACACACCCCTCTGGGTTTTCTTCTATTTTCTTTCTAGTTCTTGTTATTGTTTATTTCCTCTTATCTCCATGGGGAAGTGGAACAGAATTCTTCCTCCGTAAGCCATGCGTGTTGTAAGAGGTGACTAAAATGCCGGGAGCAAGGGGCTAGTAGCCCCTTCTCCCATATAAATTACTAAATTTAAGAGAAACTTTCGTTTTTCTTTTTGGGCCACCCTGCCTTGGTGGGATATGGCTGGTGTGTTGAAAGAAAGAAAATAGTTCCGATTCCTTCCTATTAGAGACCTGGGTAGTTGAGACGGTAGAGCATCAGACTGTCACTTTGTGAACAGACACCTGGGTAGCTGAGATGGTAGAGCATCAGACTGTCACTTTGTGAACAGAGACCTGGGTAGTTGAGACGGTAGAGCATCAGACTGTCACTTTGTGAACAGAGACCTGGGTAGTTGAGACGGTAGAGCATCGGACTGTCACTTTGGGAACCGAAACCTGGGTAGTTGAGACGGTAGAGCATCGGACTGTCACTTTGTGAACAGAGACCTGGGTAGTTGAGACGGCAGAGCATCAGGCTGTCACTTTGTGAACAGAGACCTGGGTAGTTGAGACTGCAGAGCATCAGACTGTCACTTTGTGAACAGAGACCTGGGTAGTTGAGACAGCAGAGCATCAGACTGTCACTTTGTGAACAGAGACCTGGGTAGTTGAGACGGTAGAGCATCAGACTGTCACTTTGTGAACCACAGTTCAAGCCTTTCATCCACCTTTCTGTTTATTCATTGACATTTGCTCATTACAACTTAATTTGAGTCAATTTCTTTTATGTTTAAATTTTCTACCCTACTGGAGTCTTACTGTTCATGCTCAAACTAGTTTTGAAATAAATAAGCAAACTGATACTGACTACATTATTATTTGCCAGTAATACTTGCCATGTAACAATTCTAACACTTTTGTCCAACTTACAGTTTTTTTTTTACTATATTCGGTGGAAGAAGGCCAAAAAAGTAAGTTGTGACTTGTGTAGAGCATGATAGGTGTTGATGTGTGGACAGACAGTCTTGGCTCTCCTGTACTGTTAAGAACCAGCACTTCATATAGAACCAGCACTGTATGTAATCCCTTGTGCAAGATGTGCTCAATGACTGACAACTGTTTTAAAATGCTTGAGTGTATGTACAGGTGGTCTGAAACATACAAATTAGTTTCTTATATGCTAGAAGCAAGTTGTTTGTATAGAGAACAATGATGGTTATGTTTCACACGTATTTGTACTGTGGCTTGGCACTTATAAACTTTAAGTGGTTCCTAAGTGCTTTGTAAGTGTGGATGTTTGTAACTTGGTGTGTTAAAGTGGGACCGGCTGTAGCATATCTCGTCAAAATAAGTTGCAACATTTGCTCTTCTTACTCATATTTCAGGGGTTTAAACGTGCAAAAAGTACAAATATGTAATGTCACACTTGTCAATCACTCAAAAAATTCACAAACTGATGGAGAAGATCCCAGAGCTGGAGAAGATCCCAGAGCTGGAGATGATCCCAGAGCTGGAGATGATCCCAGAACTGGAGAAGATCCCAGAGCTGGAGAAGTTCCCAGAGCTGGAGATCTCAGAGCCTAAGAATATCTCAGAGATGGGGAATATCTCAGAACTGGGAAAATCCCAGAGCTGGAGAAGATCCCAGAGCTGGAGAAGATCCCAGAGCTGGAGAAGATCCCAGAGCTGGAGAAGATCCCAGAGCTGGAGAAGATCCCAGAGCTGGAGAAGATCCCAGAGGTGGAGAAGACCCCAGAGGTGGAGAAGACCCCAGAGGTGGAGAAGACCCCAGAGGTGGAGAAGACCCCAGAGGTGGAGAAGACCCCGGAGGTAGAGAAGACCCCGGAGGTGGAGAAGACCCCAGAGCTGGAGAAGACCCCAGAGCTGAAGATCCCAGAGCTGGAGAAGATCCCAGAGCTGAGATCAAAGTTTTCACAGCCCTGTTTCTTATCCGTCTTGAAAACGTGCATTGCCCGAGTGATAAACAAGCTCGTTTTTTTCTTAAGAGTTTTGTTGTGTTTAAAATGAAATGTAATGTGTATATCCGTGCAGGCTCGCTCGTACACCATGTTACACATCTGGTCAATATGCGTTGTTGCCAACCAGTATCAAGACAAAAGCTTCCTAAATCATCGGCATTTGTTGGAACGACATTTTGGCTGTTTAGAGCTTTGTAAACTTTATTGCAGCTTGATTAAGTTATCAAGTTTACAAGTTTAGCTTGTTCTGTAACATGTGTTATTGTCTTCATGCTACGCGTGTTCAACTTTTCACAGCATCTTGACAGCTTGGACTTGTGAAATATTTGAATTGTTTTGGAAGTTGTGTTACGTGTGCCGTTGCTATAGATTGGTTACTAATGGTTGAAAAACGTGAATAGGTAGAACTAAAACTAGTTTTATATCTCACTTGATGACTGTGAGTTCAAGTGTGCGTGTGCATGCATACACACATGCAGTACTTGCATTATTCCGATTGTGTGTTCACAACGTGTGCATGTGCTTGCATACACACACATACAGTATTTATTATTTTTTATTATCACACTGGCCGATTCCCACCAAGGCAGGGTGGCCCGAAAAAGAAAAACTTTCACCATCATTTACTCCATCACTGTCTTGCCAGAAGGATGCTTTACACTGCAGTTTTTAAACTGCAACATTAACACCCCTCCTTCAGAGTGCAGGCACTGTACTTCCCATCTCCAGGACTCAAGTCCGGCCTGCCGGTTTCCCTGAATCCCTTCATAAATGTTACTTTGCTCACACTCCAACAGCACGTCAAGTATTAAAAAACATTTGTCTCCATTCACTCCTGTCAAACATGCTCATGCATGCCCACTGGAAGTCCAAGCCCCTCGCACATAAAACCTCCTCTACCCCCTCCCTCCAACCTTTCCTAGGCCGACCCCTACCCCGCCTTCCTTCCACTACAGACCGATACGCTCTTGAAGTCATTCTGTTTCGCTCCATTCTCTCTACATGTCCGAACCACCTCAACAACCCTTCCTCAGCCCTCTGGACAACAGTTTTGGTAATCCCGCACCTCCTCCTAACTTCCAAACTACAAATTCTCTACATTATATTCACACCACACATTGCCCTCAGACATGACATCTCCACTGCCTCCAGCCTTCTCCTCACTGCAACATTCATCACCCATGCTTCACACCCATATAAGAGCGTTGGTAAAACTATACTCTCATACATTCCCCTCTTTCCCAGAGCTGGAGATGATCCCAGACTCCTAAGTGCACCGCTCACCCTTTTCCCCTCATCAATTCTATGATTCACCTCATCTCTCATAGACCCATCCACATGTAGTACTTGCATTATTCTGATGACTGTGTTCACATGTGCGTGTGCTTGCATACACACATGCAGTACTTGCATTATTCTGATGACTGTGTTCACAAAGTGTGCCTATGCACGCCGTATGTACATGCCGTATGTACTTGCATTATTCTTATTATTGAATGTAATTTTAACTAAGTGTAGAGTTAGTGTTCAGTTGTTTAAATTAAAATTTCATAAAGACTATTTGATGCAAAGTGAGAATCAGTGTTAGAGACATGACACAAAAGCAAGAGAACCATTTATATAACAGACTGGGCAGCCTCCCACTTCCTCTCATTTCATGTACACAAGGTCCCACTTATTGTACATGAGATCTTGTTTTGTGTACACGAGGTCCTACTTCATGTACAGAAAATCCAACTTCGTATACATGAGGTCCGACTTATTGTACACAAGGTCCCACTTATTGTACATGAGATCTTGTTTCGTGTACATGAGGTCCGACTTATTGTACACAAGGTCCCACTTATTGTACATGAGATCTTGTTTCGTGTACATGAGGTCCTACTTCATGTACAGAAAATCCAACTTCGTGTACATGAGGTCCAACTTATTGTACACAAGGTCCCACTTATTGTACATGAGATCTTGTTTCATGTACACGAGGTCCTACTTCATGTACAGAAAATCCAACTTCGTGTACATGAGGTCCGACTTATTGTACACAAGGTCCCACTTATTATACATGAGATCTTGTTTCGTGTACATGAGGTCCTATTTCATGTACGCAAGATCCCACTTTCTTTCATTTAATGTACACAAGGTCTCACTTTCATGTACACAAAGTCCTCCACTTACGAGCACCTCAAGTTACAAACATTTGCACTTATGACCAGTCCACTTAAGAAATGGTAACATTTTTACAGCAGTCAAGTTGCAGTATTAACTTGTGTGAGACATAATATAGTCATTGTCCATACTAATGTTTTCTGTACTAACAACTTGTTTGTCCGTTGAGGCACAAGGAAAGTAATGTTCTTGTCAGTTGAGGCACAAGGAAAGTAATGTGTTTGTCAGTTGAGGCACAAGGAAAGTAATGTGTTTGTCAGTTGAGGCACAAGGAAAGTAATGTGCTTGTCATCAAAATGGTATAAAATACCGACAGGTTGTTAGGTAAGACACATATGCAACAGTTAGACAACTTTATTCCGAAACGTTTCGCCTACACAGTAGGCTTCTTCAGTCGAATACAGAAAGTAGGAAGGAAAGATGTGAAGACGATGTAATCAGTCCATCACCCTTAAAGTCGTAGAATTTGAGGTTGTCAGTCCCTCGGCGTGGAGAAGTTCAGTTCCATGGTCAGGAACTATCTGAAGAACAAGCGACAGTGCGGAGACTTAAATACTGTCGGAAGGAGAGGTGCAGGGTGGTAGTAGTAGTAGTAGTAGTAGTAGTAGTGAGAGGCCACTGAGAGGTCATGTCCCTCTCAGATCCAACACTTCTCACTTGAAAAGCTTGTCCAAGGTGTTTTCTGTATCAAGATGCCACGTGTTGCAGTGTCTGACAAGATGAACATCAAAATGGTATACAATACCGACAGGTTGTTAGGTAAGACACATATGCAACAGTTAGACAACTTTATTCCGAAACGTTTCGCCTACACAGTAGGCTTCTTCAGTCGAATACAGAAAGTAGGCAGGAACAGTAGAGATGTGAAGACGATGTAATCAGTCCATCACCCTTAAAGTCGTAGAATTTGAGGTTGTCAGTCCCTCGGCCTGGAGAAGTTCAGTTCCATAGTCAGGAACTATCAGATAGTTCCTGACTATGGAACTGAACTTCTCCAGGCCGAGGGACTGACAACCTCAAATTCTACGACTTTAAGGGTGATGGACTGATTACATCGTCTTCACATCTCTACTGTTCCTGCCTACTTTCTGTATTCGACTGAAGAAGCCTACTGTGTAGGCGAAACGTTTCGGAATAAAGTTGTCTAACTGTTGCATATGTGTCTTACCTAACAACCTGTCGGTATTGTATACCATTTTGATGTTCATCTTGTCAGACACTGCAACACGTGGCATCTTGATACAGAAAACACCTTGGACAAGCTTTTCAAGTGAGAAGTGTTGGATCTGAGAGGGACATGACCTCTCAGTGGCCTCTCACTACTACTACTACTACTACCACCCTGCACCTCTCCTTCCGACAGTATTTAAGTCTCCGCACTGTCGCTTGTTCTTCAGATAGTTCCTGACTATGGAACTGAACTTCTCCAGGCCGAGGGACTGACAACCTCAAATTCTACGACTTTAAGGGTGATGGACTGATTACATCGTCTTCACATCTCTACTGTTCCTTCCTACTTTCTGTATTCGACTGAAGAAGCCTACTGTGTAGGCGAAACGTTTCGGAATAAAGTTGTCTAACTGTTGCATATGTGTCTTACCTAACAATGTGCTTGTCAGTTGAGGCACAAGGAAAGTAATGTTCTTGTCAGTTGAGGCACAAGGAAAGTAATGTGTTTGTCAGTTGAGGCACAAGGAAAGTAATGTGCTTGTCAGTTGAGGCACAAGGAAAGTAATGTTCTTGTCAGTTGAGGCACAAGGAAAGTAATGTGCTTGTCAGTTGAGGCACAAGGAAAGTAATGTTCTTGTCAGTTGAGGCACAAGGAAAGTAATGTGCTTGTCAGTTGAGGCACAAGGAAAGTAATGTTCTTGTCAGTTGAGGCACAAGGAAAGTAATGTGTTTGCATATAGGAAACCTCTGTATCAGACTTTCTCTCAACTCTATACGTTTTCTCATAAAAACAGAGGCACAATACTGGGATTGGAACATTACTCAAATAATGCGAACATATAGGAAAGAAACTGACTAGTTAATGGTCCAAGTCAGATTCAAACATAATTGTAAGTTTCTTTCTCCTTTTTACGGGATATTTGTGTAAGTTTTCTCAAAAGTCCACAAAAAAAAATTTAAATTGTCAGTTGATTATAGAGGTTCTTCTTGACCTGGTTCATCAGGTATTATTATTATTATTATTATTATTATTATTATTATTATTATTATTATTATTATTATTATAGAGGTTCTTGACCTGGTTCATCAGGTATTATTATTATTATTATTATTATTATTATTATTATTATTATAGAGGTTCTTGACCTTGTTCATCAGGTATTATTATTATTATTATTATTATTATTATTATTATTATTATTATAGAGGTTGTTCTTGACCTGGTTCATCAGGTATTATTATTATTATTATTATTATTATAGAGGTTCTTCTTGACCTGGTTCATCAGGTATTATTATTATTATTATTATTATTATTATTATTTTTTTTTATTATTATTATTATTATTATTATTATTATTATTATTATAGAGGTTCTTCTTGACCTTGTTCATCAGGTATTATTATTATTATTATTATTTTTTTTTTTTTATTATTATTATTATTATTATTATAGAGGTTCTTGACCTGGTTCATCAGGTATTATTATTATTATTATTATTATTATTATTATTTTTTATTTTTATTATTATTATTATTATTATTATTATTATTATTATTATTATTATAGAGGTTCTTCTTGACCTGGTTCATCAGGTATTATTATTATTATTATTATTATTATTATTATTATTATTATTATAGAGGTTCTTGACCTGGTTCATCAGGTATTATTATTATTATTATTATTATTATTATTATTATTATTATTATTATAGAGGTTCTTGACCTGGTTCATCAGGTATTATTATTATTATTATTATTATTATTATTATAGATGTTGTTCTTGACCTGGTTCATCATGTATTATTATTATTATTATTATTATTATTATTATTATAGAGGTTCTTGACCTGGTTCATCAGGTATTATTATTATTATTATTTTTTTTATTATTATTATTATTATTATTATTATTATTATTATTATTATTATAGAGGTTCTTCTTGACCTTGTTCATCAGGTATTATTATTATTATTATTATTATTATTATTATTATTATTATTATTATTATTATAGAGGTTCTTGACCTGGTTCATCAGGTATTATTATTATTATTATTATTATTATTATTATTATTATTATTATTTTTTATTTTTATTATTATTATTATTATTATTATTATTATTATTATTATTATTATTATTATAGAGGTTCTTCTTGACCTGGTTCATCAGGTATTATTATTATTATTATTATTATTATTTTTATTATTATTTTTATTATTATTATTTTTATTATTATTATTATTATTATTATTTTATTTTTATTATTTTTATTATTATTATTATTACTCTTATTATTACTCTTATTATTACTATGACATAAATTGTTTGTTATATGTAGATGTCAGCATTTTACTTGTATCATCTACTTTGTGTTACTTCAGGTGTTTGAAGACACAGAGTTCCACCAGATGGAAGCGGAAGCTCATCGTGAGGCAGAGAGAGAGGAACTCAATAAGGAGGTGAGCACAGATATTAATGTTTACTCTAATAACCAGTGCTGCCATCCTTTAAAACTGCAACGAAGATTTAAAAATATTTTATGAAGTGTGTACAAATGCTGCTTGACTTAAGATGGTTCGACTTACAATATTTTGACTTTACGATGATGTAAAAACAATTACTGCAGAGGTGAAACTTAGTTAAGATAATTACCCAGCATGAAGGTGGCAAGTCTGTAACTTGTATTAATTTTTTACTTTTCAGTACTGGTATTTAGTTACAGTAATTATTTATTTACTTATTCAGTATTAATTTTTTACTTTTCAGTACTGGTATTTAGTTACAGTAGTTATTTATTTCCTTATTTAGCATATCATATTTGACTTACAATGTTTTCAATTTCTAAGATGGGTTTGTCGGAACATAACCCCGTCGCAAATTGAGGAGTGCCTGTATATTGTAAAGTATAAACTGTACAAAATCTTGTGAAACTAATTCGTGTCAAAAAAAAAAAAATTATGCATCATGTACACGTGCAGATTGCCGAGTTGAAAGAGAGGATGACGAATCGACGAGAGAAGATGGCAGAGTTAGAGAAACACATGTTAGACATGACAGACTCCGTCAGACAAGAAACAGAAGTTCTTGAGAAAGAACGACAAGATCTCCTCTCTAAGATGGCCAAGGTGGGTTGTGCATCCCTGTTATTATTCCTCTCTTATTATTCTGTGTCAAGTTCATGTACAAGATGGCTATTTTAACCCTTAAACTGTCCAAACGTAGATCTATGTTCGCATGCGTAGTGCTCCGAATGTAAATCTACGTTTTTTTACATTGTTTCTTATGGAGAAAATTAAGGTCGGAGCGCTACGCGCACAAACGTAGATCTACGTTCGGACAGTTTAAGGGTTAATGGTACACACATGTACAGGCAGCTATTGTTCATAGTGTACACACACACACACAACTATTATTAATGGTATACACACATTCACACAGCTATTGTTAATGGTATACACATACATACAACTGTTATTAATGGTATATATGGTATATACACACTTCTTACTTGTTTAATGTGCTTGCTGCTGAGACATGTTAGTGGCTTTTAATACTTAAGAATACTTTATGACATGTAAATCAAACATTGTATACTTTGCAAGGAAATAATAAAGAAAGTTAATGTGGCATTGAGAAATGTGTTGTTGTTTTATGTAAGGTATGAGAAAACTTATCGTGCGCCTGTGAGTCGTGGATCACTATGGGTTGTGGATCACTGGTTCATGGATGACTGTGGGTCGTGGATCACTGGGTTGTGGATCACTGTGGTTCGTGGATGACTGTAGGTCGTGGATCACTGTGGGTCATGGATCACTGTGGTTCGTGGATGACTGTAGGTCGTGGATCACTGTGGGTCATGGATCACTGTGGTTTGTGGGTCACTGTGTTTTGTGGATCACTGGGCCGTGGATCACTGTGGTTCGTGGATCACTGTGGAGCTACTGGTTATTACAAGAGCTCTGTCAGCTCACACACTCTTGGAATATGTCAGGAACTTGATCTCTGAACAGTTTGCCATTTTTCTATGAATAAATATGATAATATCCCTATGATTTTCTTTCAGCTGTTGTGTTGCTAGCTATCCATATATAAAGTAAAGCCAAGCTGTTGACTTCTTTTGAAGTCATACTGGTACCTAATAGGACTGGTAGTGATAATTTCCAGTCTGGTGAAGGGGGTATCGACACATACTGGGCAGTCCATCGGGGTCTGTAATAGCAAAAATGTTAAGAACCCACAATTTAGGGAGCCTGATAATTGCTTTGTATGCCTGGCACAACTGCTTATCTTTTCTTTCTGTCTTATAAATATTTAAAATGATTGGAAAGTCTAACACTTGTACTTCAGTACAAGCTTATTTTACTTTCCTACAATTGTTAATACTGTAGTTCTTATTCTTGTAATACTTGCTTTGTACTTTAGACCAGGTAGTCTGAGACCACCAGGTAGTCTGAGACCACCAGGTAGTCTGAGACCACCAGGTAGTCTGAGACCACCAGGTAGTCTGAGACCACCAGGTAGTCTGAGACCAGGTTGTCAGGGCAATGATTCCCAGGATCATTAACAGATGTAACTTTGTACTCTCATTGGTGATGCAGCTGCTGGCTTACTGGTACTGTATATCCATGGTGATGCAGCTGCTGGCTTACTGGTACTGTATATCCATGGTGATGCAGCTGCTGGCTTACTGGTATTGTATATCCATGGTGATGCAGCTGCTGGCTTACTGGTATTGTATATCCATGGTGATGCAGCTGCTGGCTTACTGGTACTGTATATCCATGTATATCCAGGGCCTCTGCCAGCTTGAGGGCCTCCACCAGCTGGAAGGCCTCTGCCAGCTGGAGGGCCTCTGCCAGCTGGAGGGTCTCTGACTGCTGGAGGGCCTATGCCAGCTGGAGGGCCTCTGCCAGCTGGAGGGCCTCTGCCAATTGGAGGGCCTCTGCCAGCTGGAGGGCCTCTGCCAGCTGGAGGGCCTCTGCCAGCTGGAGGGCCTCTGCCAGCTGGAGGGCCTCTGCCAGCTGGAGGGCCTCTGCCAGCTGGAGGGCCTCTGCCAACTGGAGGGCCTCTGTCAACTGGAGGGCCTCTGCTAACTGGAGGGCCTCTGCCAGCTGGAGGGCCTCTGCCAGCTGGAGGGCCTCTGCCAGCTGGAGGGCCTCTGCCAGCTGGAGGGCCTCTGCCAGCTGCCTCTGCCATGGGCCCCACAGTACCTGTAACCCAGGGGCCCCACAGTACCTGTAGCCCAGGGGCCCCACAGTACCTGTAGCCCAGGGGGCCCACATTACCTGTAGCCCAGGGGCCCCACAGTACCTGTAACCCAGGGGCCCCACATTACCTGAAGCCCAGGGGCCCTGCAGTACCTGTAGCCCAGGGGCCCCACATTACCTGTAGCCCAGGGGCCCCACAGTACCTGTAGCCCAGGGGCCCCACAGTACCTGTAGCCCAGGGGCCCCACAGTACCTGTAGCCCAGGGGCCCCACAGTACCTGTAGCCCAGGGGCCCCACAGTACCTGTAGCCCAGGGGCCCCACAGTACCTGTAGCCCAGGGGCCCCACAGTACCTGTAGCCCAGGGGCCCCACAGTACCTGTAGCTCAGGGGCCTCACAGTACCTGTAGTACAGGGGGCCCCACAGTCAGCAGTACCTGTAGGGGGCCCCTGGGGGGCTACATTACCTGTAGTGGGGCCCACAGGTAATGTGGGGCCCCACATTACCTGTAGCCTAGGGGCCCCACAGTACCTGTAGCCCAGGGGCCCCACATTAACTGTAGCCCAGGGGCCCCACAGTACCTGTAGCCTAGGGGCCCCACAGTACCTGTAGCCCAGGGGCCCCACAGTACCTGTAGCCCAGGGGCCCCACAGTACCTGTAGCCCAGGGGCCCCACAGTACCTGTAGCCCAGGGGCCCCACAGTACCTGTAGCCCAGGGGCCCCACAGTACCTGTAGCCCAGGGGCCTCACAGTACCTGTAGTACAGGGGCCTCACAGTACCTGTGGGGCCCCTGGGCTACAGGTAATGTGGGGGCCCCAGTACCTGTAGTACAGGGGCCTCACAGTACCTGTGGGGCCCCTGGGCTACATTACCTGTAGCCCACAGGCCCCACATTACCTGTAGCCTAGGGGCCCCACAGTACCTGTAGCCCAGGGGCCCCACATTAACTGTAGCCCATGGGCCCCACATTACCTGTAGCCCAGGGGCTTCACATTACCTGTAGCCTAGGGGCTCCACAGTACCTGTAGCCCAGGGGCCCCACAGTACCTGTAGCCCAGGGGCCCCACATTACCTGTAGCCCAGGGGCCCCACATTACCTGTAGCCTAGGGGCCCCACATTACCTGTAGCCTAGGGGCCCCACATTACCTGTAGCCCAGGGGCCCCACATTACCTGTAGCCCAGGGGCCCCACAGTACCTGTAGCCCAGGGGCCCCACAGTACCTGTAACCCAGGGGCCTCACAGTACCTGTAACCCAGGGGCCTCACAGTACCTGTAACCCAGAGGCCTCACAGTACCTGTACCCAGGGGCCCCACAGTACCTGTAACCCAGGGGCCCCACAGTACCTGTAGCACAGGGGCCTACAGTACCTGTGGGGCCCCTGGGCTACAGGTAGCCCAGGGGCCCCACATTACATGTAGCCTAGTACTTGTAGCCCAGGGGCCCCACATTAACTGTAGCCCAGGGGCCCCACAGTACCTGTAGCCTAGGGGCCCCACAGTACCTGTAGCCCAGGGGCCCCACAGTACCTGTAGCCCAGGGGCCCCACAGTACCTGTAGCCCAGGGGCCCCACAGTACCTGTAGCCCAGGGGCCCCACAGTACCTGTAGCCCAGGGGCCCCACAGTACCTGTAGCCCAGGGGCCCCACAGTACCTGTAGCCCAGGGGCCCCACAGTACCTGTAGCCCAGGGGCCTCACAGTACCTGTAGTACAGGGGCCTCACAGTACCTGTGGGGTCCCTGGGCTACAGGTAATGTGGGGCCCCTGGGCTACATTACCTGTAGCCCAGGGACCCCACATTACCTGTACCCTAGTGGCCCCACAGTACCTGTAGCCCAGGGGCCCCACAGTACCTGTAGCCCAGGGGCCCCACAGTACCTGTAGCCCAGGGGCCCCACATTACCTGTAGCTCAGGGGCCCCACATTACCTGTAGCCTAGGGGCCCCACAGTACCTGTAGCCCAGGGGCCCCACATTACCTGTAGCCTAGGGGCCCCACATTACCTGTAGCCTAGGGGCCCCACATTACCTGTAGCCCAGGGGCCCCACATTACCTGTAGCCCAGGGGCCCCACATTACCTGTAGCCTAGGGGCCCCACAGTACCTGTAGCCCAGGGGCCCCACATTACCTGCAGCCCAGGGGCCCCACATTACCTGTAGCCCAGGGGCCCCACAGTACCTGTAGCCCAGGTGCCTCACAGTACCTGTAGCCCAGGGGCTTCATAGTACCTGTAGCCTAGGGGCCTCATAGTACTTGTAGTCCAGGGACCTCACAGTACCTGTAGCCCAGGGACCTCACAGTACCTGTAGTCCAGGGACCTCACAGTGCCTGTAGCCCAGGGGCCTCACAGTACCTATAGCCCAAGGGGCTATAAAATCTTAATCCAGCTCTAACCAGTCTACATGTGCCTACGTAGTTGTGCTTGCAGGGTTATACCTGGAGGGAGTTTTGGGGGTCAAGACTCCCCACAGCCCAGTCTGTGACCAGCCCTCATGGTGGATCAGGGTCTGATCAACCAGGTTGTTACTGATGGCTGCATGCAAACATGCAAACCGACATGTGAACCATAGCCCGAGTGGTCAGGTACTGACTTTAGGTGCCTGTCCAGTGCCTTCTTGAAGACGGAGGTCTATTAGCAATCCTCTCTGTGTATGGTGGGAGGCAGTTGAACAGTCTTGGGCCACTGACATTTATTGTGTTGTCTCTTAATGTACTTGTGCACCCCTGTTTTCACTGGGGAAATGTTGCATCTCCTACCAAGTCCTCTAGGTTTTTCCAAGCGTATATTATCATGTATATTTCACACCTTTTGGTTGAGTCACGGTTATTTTAATTTTCTAATTTTTGAAACATTTGTTGAGTGGAGTGTGTTGTTTATAATTGTTTATTGTTGCGTGTGCTAGTGCTTGGTGGCATCTCATTAAGCTGGTGTTGGAGTGTAGCAGTAATATTTCATGTTAAGCACTAAACTCACGTGGGTCATTCAATGCAAGATGTGGTGCAAACTTGATCCTCTGTGTGCCGAGTGCCAGAAAGATGTTGTGGTGCAAGCTTGATCCTCTGTCTGCTGAGTGCCAGAAAGATGTTGTGGTGCAAGCTTGATCCTCTGTGTGCCGAGTGCCAGAAAGATGTACTTTCTATTTATACTCTCCTATTTTCATGGTTTGCAGGAGCGAGGGCACTTGAGTGTTGCAGAACGCCGTCTTGGGGAGCTGACTCGCTTAGGTCTCATACCCAGCAATGGCCAGTACTCACCTTGCTCATCTGACACTGAGGAGGTACTGTTCTTCATAATAATAATGATGGTGATTATGTCTGCTCCTTTGTCACCCTACCTGGGTGGGGAACAGTCGATATGATAAACAAAATAATACACATCATGGTACGGGTAAGGTTTGAACCCATGGCAAGTGAGTCTTAAAACTCACAGGTCAGTGTGTTAACAGCTTAACCAGCTGCCTCTTAAAAACATTCATAATTTTTTTTTAACACTTTCACTTCATCAAGGTCATCAAGGGTCATTCATTTATTTCACAAAAAGTGTCTTTTTCTCCACGAGATAAAACGAGAGTTCTCTAATAATCTCTGGTATTACCTTTTTATTGGGATTCTGTAAGTGATGGAAGATTTTTTTTTATCAACACATCGGCTGTTTCCCACAGAGGCAGGGTGACCTGAAAAGGAAGAAACACCTTCATTATCATTCACGCCATCACAGTCTTGTCAGAGGTGCACCTACACTACAGTTAAAACACTGTACCATATCAGCACCCCTTCTTCATAACACAGGCTTTGTACTTCCCACCTCCAGGACTCGAGTCCCACTAACCAGTTTTCCTGAATCCCTTCAGGAAAGAATATACAGTGGATCCCCGGTTTACGATATTATTTCATTCCAGAAGTATGTTCAGGTGCCAGTACTGACCGAATTTGTTCCCATAAGGAATATTGTGAATTAGATTAGTCCATTTCAGACCCCTAAACATACATGTACAAACGCACTTACAAAAATACACTTACATAATTGGTCGCATTGGGAGCTGATCGTAAAGCGGGGGTCCACTCTACTATATTTATACAGTGGAACCTCGGGATACGACCACCTCCCTACTCGAACAAAGCTCAGCACACGACCAAACACATGACCTGCCAGAACTTCACTGTGAACTATTTCATGTTTCCTTGCATTTTTTGGTGTTTTTGTGTATTATTCATATAAATAAGTCACCATGGGGCCCACGACAATTAGTGATAACAGCCAACCAAACAGAAAATTGGCTGGGAAGAACTTGTTCGATACTCAAATGGAGCAGCACTCGAACAACCTTCTGGAATGAATTAATCTCGCATGCCAAGGTTCCACTGTATCTTTGTCACCCTACCTACATTGGTGTAAAGATGGATGATTTAGAATATTTTTGCAAGGAAATTCTAAAATATAGAAAGAAATTGGCACTAAGGTTTCAAATTGTCAAAAATTGTAGTGTAATATGAGTGATGTAATTATATTTATCTTCCTTATTTCTGTATTGCATCTAGACTGGATGTGTATTTATGTTTTGATCCGTGTGTCATGCAGAGCGGCGCTGCTGAGTTGGTGGAGCGTTTATCTCGTTTACACTTCCTGGATCGATCCCAAGAGGACCTGGATCGCATACACCAGGTAAAGAATCATCTGCAACATGACAAGTTTAAACAATGCAGAACAACTCCACGAGGAAGTGGAAAAGAATCCTTCCTCCATAAGTCATGCGTGTCATAAGACACGACTAAAATGCCGGGAGTAAAGTGCTAGTAATCTTCTCCTGTATAAATTACTAAATGTAAAAAGAAGAAAAACTTTATAAAGTTTTCTTCTTTTTTTGGGTCACGTCGCCTTGGTGGGAAATGGCCAGTATGCTGAAAAAAAGAAAAACATCAAATATCAATTTTGTTTTTTTTAACACATTGGCCATCACCCACCAAGGTGAGGTAAGACAAAAAAAGAAGAAATGAAAATTTCTTCTTTTTATGTTTAAGTACATAATTTATAAAGGATAAGGCTACTAGTACGTTGCTCCTGATATTCTAGTCACATCTGACGACGCACGTGGCTTATGGAGGAAGGTTACTAGCAACTTGCTCTTGACATTCTAGTTATGTCTGACAACACACGTGGCTTATGGAGGAAGATTACTAGCAACTTACTCTTGACATTCTAGTCATGTCTGACGACACACGTGGCTTATGGAGGAAGATTACTAGCAACTTGCTCTTGACATTCTAGTCACGTGTAATGAGATTAGTTTGCCATAATATTAATATTGACGGACACTTCTGTAAACAACTGTCCTCAATTGACTGACTCAGCAGATTTTGCTTCATATTCAAAAAGTCCATTATATAGAGGTTTGTTATATATTGAAGGTTTATTGTATCATTATAAAGTGAATTTGAAATTTCACTTTTTTGTTAATATAAGAAGAGGTTGACATTTACAGTGAATATAACCAAAGATTGACTCATACAATGGATGTACAGTATTAAACACTTTCTTCATAATTACTCTGGCTTTGTTTTTTATTAACTTTGTGTTACTCTAATCTGGTTAATACTGAGATTCCTAAAAAAGGATTAATAAAAAAAAGAATGATAAAAAAAATCGTGTTTGCATGGGAGATCCATTGAGCATGTTATGAACAAAATTATTTAGTTCTTTTTTCAGTTTATGGGTCTTTGTTAAAACTAAATAGACATCATAAGGAAAGCACATTTCTTGACAGATGTGTACCAAATTTGTACTAAACCCATAGGGGTCAGTGTCAGGGAAGTAGAGGGCAATTATATTTAATACAAAGGGGAAGAGGGCTAGCTTTAATTCCTTGGATCAAGAGCTCTGTCATCAGCATCAAGGCACTCCCTTGAAGAGTCAAGTTTTATTTATTTATTTGGCAGAGTTCTTTGAGTAATGGAGACAGTGTTCCCTCAGGTTCCTTGAGTAATGGAGACAGTGTTCCCTCAGGTTCCTTGAGTAATGGAGACAGTGTTCCCTCAGGTTCCTTGAGTAATGGAGACAGTGTTCCCTCAGGTTCCTTGAGTAATGGAGACAGTGTTCCCTCAGGTTCCTTGAGTAATGGAGACAGTGTTCCCTCAGGTTCCTTGAGTAATGGAGACAGTGTTCCCTCAGGTTCCTTGAGTAATGGAGACAGTGTTCCCTCAGGTTCCTTGAGTAATGGAGACAGTGTTCCCTCAGGTTACATCATCTACGCCACTTGGATGCTCAGACGGCTCTCTGGGACGTAAAACTTCAGCAACACTGATGGAAATAGAGCAGAACCGTCGACTTCTTCTAGCCAAGCAAGGTGAGGGAAGATACTGCTCTTGCAGACTGCCATATAACATCAAATATAATATATTACAACAAAATCTTACCATGAATTCATTCGGAAACACTAAACAAAAGCAAGAAAACTTTCTTTCCTCGTTTCATGGTATTAAAGATACAGGAACCAACTCCAAATATTATATTAGTTCACCAGTGAACAATGTTCGTGTATCCAAGTGTGAGAAGATCCTGAATACTTCATTAAACCCAACCTTATATAACATGTTTGAAGGACTAACTTACAATGCTTTACCCACTACTGAACACTCCTCACCACTGCTGTGTGCACAAGTGTGTCATACTTATGGCCAAGTGCATAACCTTAATTCCAAACCTCATGAAGTGTGTGACTTCTTGTCTAAAAACTTCTTTACTGAAAATGCAAATAGAATTTCTCTTTGGTCTAACCTTAAGACTGCCGACAGCTTTCATCCAACACCTTTCCCTCGCACTTCAGCTTCCATAAACGTGAAACAGCCTAATGCCAGAATATCCGCTGTGACGTACTCGTGTAGCCAAGAAAAGTATAAGTCGTCTCAACAAGGTAATGATGTCAGAAGGAGAAAACTATCAAGATTTTAGAGTAACTATTTTCACTTGTTTAATTTGTATGTAATATATCTGCATCTTAGACAAGTTCTAGCAGTTTTCTTATAGTTTTTTCATTTATTTTCTGGCATCTTGTAAACAGAGAAGTATTTTTTTTAACTAGCCTAGCATAAAAAGTATTATAATTTAAGAGTATAATAGTTTAAAACTTTCTGTAAAATGTAAATTACTTCCGTCAGATCACGTAGCAGCATGATAGTAAAGTAGTCCAGTAATAAAATACTGGCATGTTGAAGAATGAGACACTTGTATAACATTTGGGAATCTTCGTTGAGGAAATGTCTTGCCAGTCAGTGACTTTTTCAGTCCAGATACAGAGAAGAACAATGGAAGATAAGTTTGAGGTAATCAGTCCCTTAACCTGGAGTCAATGTGATCGATATACTTCAAGCTGAGGGACTGATTACCTTATACTCCTCCTCATCTTCCACCTTTCACTGTACTGGACTGAAGAAGCCACTGATTGGTGAAACGTTTCTTCAGTAAAGATTCCCAGATGTTGTACTAATGTTTCATTCTTCAATTTGTTAGTTTTCTAAACCATTTACATCAAACAAGCATGTTGCAAGATACAGTAAGTCCCCCACTTACAACATTAAAGCTTTCCTGGACATTTTCTCCTGTCTGTCGTGCAGAAATGACAGCCTGAGATGTTGTGTGCTGTTATCAGACATGTTGTGTGCTGTTATCAGTCATGTGTGCTGTTATCAGACATGTTGTGTACTATTATGAGACATGTGTACTATTATGAGACATGTGTGCAAGAGGCTTGGACATCCAGCAGGAGTGAGTGGAGATAAATGGTTTTTGGGACTTGATGAGCTGTTAGTGTGTGCGAAAGGTAATATTTCAGGGAAACCAATTAGCCAGACTTGAGTCCTGGAGATGGGAAATACAGTGTCTGCACTCTAAGGGAGGGTTAGAGATATTTACTGTTTAGAGGGATATCTAAACTGTTGTATCTGTATGCCTCTGGCAAAACAGTGATAGTGTGAATGATGGTGAAAGAGTTTCTTTTTCAGGTCACCCTTCCTAGGTGGGAGATGGCCAGTGTGTTAAAAAAAATTACAAATATTATTAAACATTATTAGGTTGGGGACCTACTGTGCAAAAGATTTCTCTGTTTTGTAGCACTATGCACGAGGAATATATTATAAAGCTATTATGTGCAAGAAATTTAAGGAAAGCATTAGTATGATTATTGATTTGAAATTTTAAGGTTATGCAATTTCAAATGTTCAGATAATGAATGTATATTATTACTCAAAGTTTTATCTTTTTAAGTCCAGTATAAGAATAATATGCTGTGTGAAATATATTTCCCACTTTTTCTAGTCTAGCTGTTGTACAGTAAGTGTTTCCTCTGGAAAACACACTACTGGAACCAGGATAGAAGTTCCCAGGTGCTGGAACCAGGATAGAAGTTCCCAAGTGCTGGAACCAGGATAGAAGTTCCCAGGTGCTGGAACCAGGATATAAGTTCCCAGGTGCTGGAACCAGGATAGAAGTTCCCAGGTGCTGGAACCAGGATAGAAGTTCCCAGGTGCTGGAACCAGGATAGAAGTTCCCAAGTGCTGGAGCCAAGATAGAAGTTTCCAAGTGCTGGAACCAGGATAGAAGTTCCCAAGTGCTGGAACCAGGATAGAAGTTCCCAGGTGCTGGAACCAGGATAGAAGTTTCCAAGTGCTGGAACCAGGATAGAAGTTCCCAGGTGCTGGAACCAGGATAGAAGTTCCCAAGTGCTGGAGCCAAGATAGAAGTTTCCAAGTGCTGGAACCAGGATAGAAGTTCCCAAGTGCTGGAACCAGGATAGAAGTTTCCAAGTGCTGGAACCAGGATAGAAGTCCCCAGGTGCTGGAACCAGGATAGAAGTTCCCAGGTGCTGGAACCAGGATAGAAGTTTCCAAGTGCTGGAACCAGGATAGAAGTTCCCAGGTGCTGGAACCAGGATAGAAGTTTCCAAGTGCTGGAACCAGGATAGAAGTTCCCAGGTGCTGGAACCAGGATAGAAGTTTCCAAGTGCTGGAACCAGGATAGAAGTTCCCAAGTGCTGGAACCAGGATAGAAGTTCCCAGGTGCTGGAACCAGGATAGAAGTTTCCAAGTGCTGGAACCAGGATAGAAGTTCCCAGGTGCTGGAACCAGGATAGAAGTTCCCAGGTGCCATATTAGTCAAGAAGACAAGACTAAACTGCAATGTTAGGTAAATGGACACAGATGAAACTAATGCAGCGTTATTCACTAATTTTTGCAAGAGAGCCACTTCAGTTAAACACATTGATTGAGAGAGCCGCAGCTACTGCAAGTTAGCGTAACTCAACTAAATTAAGTAGTACTGAGCTGCTAGTGCAATATAGTAAATGAGAAAAATTAGATATGGTAATATTAGCCTGCATATCTTGTTATTAATAGTGGCTCGCGAGACGCGCAATAAATACCACTGAACTAATGTGATATTTTATTTTGGCAACATTTTGCTCTCCAGGATTTTTGTTTACAGCTTGACAAAGTTGCTGGAGAGTGAAACATTACCACAATCAATGCCACATTAGCTGCATCTGTGTCCATTGTCCTAGCATTTTGTCGGTAACTCTACCATTATTACTAAACTGCAATGATAGAATAACCATGGAACCTGGTCACAGGTATATGCCTAGGGGACCACATGATGTCAACTCTTATCAAAGACATTTAAACTTCCATCAAGTATCGAAGACATTAAAATAAACAAGTAAATTATTTATAACAAATAACAAAAACAAGGCACAATACCGTGACTGGAACGATACACAAATAACCCGCACATAAAAGAGAGAAGCTTACGACGACGTTTCAGTCCGACTTGGACCATTTACAAAGTCAATTATTTATAAATTATTTGTTCAGTAAATTGCACATGATGATTTGGCTCTTTTATCAGCACAAGCATTATGTGACACTTATGGGTTTGGCACTTCCTCATTGCTATAATAATAATAATATGTACTCTTACTTCGGCAAAACCAGTCATTAGCACTTAGAAATGTGATTGTGATATGATGAGCACTGCCTGTGAGCTAAGTCTGCCCCAGTGAGCTCAGGCCTGTGAGCTAAGTCTGCCCCAGTGAGCTCAGGCACATGGGCATCAGAAGCAATAAATCTGCCAAACGCACAAAGGGACAAGAGTAAGAATAAAGATATACCATAAGTACTGTAAGCAATGAAAAATACAGGAGGACCCCATTTGTACAGCTCTTAAGTTTGCGACCCTGTGCAATAAGTGACAATTGCTGGCAGGTGGAAAAAAGCAATTTTTTCAATATTGAATGCACCTGAAGTGCCTGATAATGTTTTTAAATTATCATATATTAAGTGCTTAATAGAGCTAAGTATAAAAAACATTAAGTAAAATAAATACGTACACAGTACATACAATACTTACCTTAAAATATGGTGCTAGTCCCCCTTCCTTTACTCAGCTGTTGTGCAGTTTTGGCAGAAAATCAGCAAAAACATCAAACATAATGAACAATGACTCAGTTTAAAGCCACCAAAACATGAATCACCAAAAAGAGTGAGCTGTATAGTCAGGACCCTTCTGTACACACGAATTTAAGAAAGATAAGTTTGAGACAATATTCAAAGCCTTTCCATTTTGTGCATATACAATTTGTAGGTTGCATGCTCTTCCTGGCAGTGGTGTTCCACAGTAACTGCTGCTGCCTCTGCTGTTCATAGAATTTATGCTGTATGTTTGATAATGCATTTTAGCTGCTTGGGTTAAGTCAGATTTTATTTTAAATTACCACTCAGCAGTCTCCGCATACAGAGGAAGAATAAGTGATTCTGTAATTTATAATCATATTCAGTATTTATATGTGACCAATGTGGTAAAAAATAAAAGTGCAATGCTGTGTTTATCATTTCATTATTTGTTGATGGAACTTGGCAGTCTTGAAAGAATTAATGTAGAATCATACTGAAGTGTTTCTCTGAAGAAGGGATTCTTTAATTGCTACTTGTTTTATGTTCTTTACATTATTAATAAACAATAAATATCTTATTTGGGTTTAGTGCATATTTTAAATATGAGAATAATTTTGCTTTCTGTAGGAACTGTGGTAATTGAAAATGAGCGACGGCGAGTAGAAGAGTTAAAGCGAAGAGTTGCTGATGAAGTCAAAGCTCAGTGGGAAGAAAAGAAAGCCAAAGAACAGCGTGAAGTCAACTGTGCCTCGCTCAACAGTGTTGGCTCCGATGATTCCTCCTTGACTTCATCAGACCTTCACACAGAAAGGTAGGTATACTCTCAGACCTTTACAGAGACGTAGGTACTCCCTCAGACCTTCACAGAGACGTAGGTACTCTCTCTAACCCTTTACTGTTCCATCATCAAAATAATGGAGGAAGTTGGATATACTTCCTCTGTTGTAGCTTGGCCAATTCTAAGACTTTTTACTTATGACTTCTACCGTAACTTTCATAGTTTTTATGAATGTTTGATAGCGAGTTCAAGCAGTCAACATTCCTACTTACGAGTGGTGCACCACAGGAAAGATTTCTCAGTCCCATGCTATTTAATGTTCTGATTAATGCTCTCCTAAATGCTATACTTGCCTCACCTAAACATATAGCTATAAATAACAAAAAGGCACAATACCGTGACTGGAACGATACACAAATAACCCGCACATAAAAGACAGAAGCTTACGACGACGTTTCGGTCCGACTTGGACCATTGACAAAGTCACACAGTGTGACTTTGTCAATGGTCCAAGTCGGACCGAAACGTCGTCGTAAGCTTCTGTCTTTTATGTGCGGGTTATTTGTGTATATAGCTATAAGCTATGCTGATGACATCATGATCCATACAACAGGGCATAAGAAGGTAAGTACCATTCTTAGCGAAGTTCTAGCAATTTGTAATCGATTAGGCCTCTTCATATCTTCGTCTAAAACAAAGATATTGACAAAGAAATGACATGCCCCACCCATCTGCTTGCAGGGTGAAAACATCAGTCAGGTTAAATCTGAGATATCTTGATGTAGACATACCCTTCAATAAATCCACCATACCACAACTAAATGCAAAGATGGCTAAATGTTGTCAAAGCTGGTTACAGCTACAACTATAGCGCTAATGTGAGAATAGTGAAAAATGATGTACATAGTCTATATTAGATCCTCTATGCTGCACGCATGTTAATATTAGCTCAGGAAAGTTTTTTTGTTGAAAATAAGAAAAAGTTTTGGAGTGAGATTAACAAGTTAAGAAAGCCTAGAGAACAAATGGATTTGTCAGTTAAAAATAGGAGAGGAGAGTTATTAAATGGAGAGTTAGAGGTATTGGGAAGATGGAAGGAATATTTTGAGGAATTGTTAAATGTTGATGAAGATAGGGAAGCTGTGATTTCGTGTATAGGGCAAGGAGGAATAACATCTTGTAGGAGTGAGGAAGAGCCAGTTGTGAGTGTGGGGGAAGTTCGTGAGGCAGTAGGTAAAATGAAAGGGGGTAAGGCAGCCGGGATTGATGGGATAAAGATAGAAATGTTAAAAGCAGGTGGGGATATAGTTTTGGAGTGGTTGGTGCAATTATTTAATAAATGTATGGAAGAGGGTAAGGTACCTAGGGATTGGCAGAGAGCATGCATAGTTCCTTTGTATAAAGGCAAAGGGGATAAAAGAGAGTGCAAAAATTATAGGGGGATAAGTCTGTTGAGTGTACCTGGTAAAGTGTATGGTAGAGTTATAATTGAAAGAATTAAGAGTAAGACGGAGAATAGGATAGCAGATGAACAAGGAGGCTTTAGGAAAGGTAGGGGGTGTGTGGACCAGGTGTTTACAGTGAAACATATAAGTGAACAGTATTTAGATAAGGCTAAAGAGGTCTTTGTGGCATTTATGGATTTGGAAAAGGCGTATGACAGGGTGGATAGGGGGGCAATGTGGCAGATGTTGCAAGTGTATGGTGTAGGAGGTAGGTTACTGAAAGCAGTGAAGAGTTTTTACGAGGATAGTGAGGCTCAAGTTAGAGTATGTAGGAAAGAGGGAAATTTTTTCCCAGTAAAAGTAGGCCTTAGACAAGGATGTGTGATGTCACCGTGGTTGTTTAATATATTTATAGATGGGGTTGTAAGAGAAGTAAATGCGAGGGTCTTGGCAAGAGGCGTGGAGTTAAAAGATAAAGAATCACACACAAAGTGGGAGTTGTCACAGCTGCTCTTTGCTGATGACACTGTGCTCTTGGGAGATTCTGAAGAGAAGTTGCAGAGATTGGTGGATGAATTTGGTAGGGTGTGCAAAAGAAGAAAATTAAAGGTGAATACAGGAAAGAGTAAGGTTATGAGGATAACAAAAAGATTAGGTGATGAAAGATTGAATATCAGATTGGAGGGAGAGAGTATGGAGGAGGTGAACGTATTCAGATATTTGGGAGTGGACGTGTCAGCGGATGGGTCTATGAAAGATGAGGTGAATCATAGAATTGATGAGGGAAAAAGAGTGAGTGGTGCACTTAGGAGTCTGTGGAGACAAAGAACTTTGTCCTTGGAGGCAAAGAGGGGAATGTATGAGAGTATAGTTTTACCAACGCTCTTATATGGGTGTGAAGCGTGGGTGATGAATGTTGCAGCGAGGAGAAGGCTGGAGGCAGTGGAGATGTCATGTCTGAGGGCAATGTGTGGTGTGAATATAATGCAGAGAATTCGTAGTTTGGAAGTTAGGAGGAGGTGCGGGATTACCAAAACTGTTGTCCAGAGGGCTGAGGAAGGGTTGTTGAGGTGGTTCTTCCCAGCTCATGGAGTTTAATGCAAAATGAAGCCTTCTGAATTATTCTTGGCTGTCCCAAGGCTTTTAATATGAGGATGAAGCTTGGTGTTTCTAGGATCAGTAATAGGATTATTGAAATTAGCACTGTACTTGGGTATTAGAATGTTAAGAAATGAACCAGACACTGTCACTATGAATCTTAATGTCTAGAAGTAAATATACCTAGATCTAAGTAGGTTGTGAAAACATGTATTTATATTAAGTTTTAAAACTTGAACGAACTGTATCACTGTAGACAACAAGCATTTCACTCCTCCATGGAAGATGTGGTCATTTAACCCTTTCGGGGTGGGTCCCATTGTACTACAGCATCGACGTGCGGGTCAGTCCTGTAATTCTGTGCCATGAGCTCAGCTCACTCAAATAAGCTGTTAGTGGTAAATTTAGGCCTAGATATAAAAGAATGTGTATGTGGTAAGTGTGCACCATATAAAAAAGAAATCTGCAGCATACAGTACATAATGGGGAAAACCTGCAATCATATTTTTGGTTTAAAATGGCAACTTTGTAGTGTGTTTTTGTATGTTTTTATGCTTGTATTCTCAGTTTCTTGGTCTCAATTGATGGAATAGAAAATATTTTGCAGAAATAGACATGATTTTGATTGTTTTAAGGACTGAAAGTAGCTTAAAATTGAGCTCAAAGTAGCGGAAATGTTTTATTTTTGCCGATATTCCAGAGTACACAAATTACGTTTATTGTCCAATGTGCGTCCAACTGGTCGGTCTAATATGAATTCATGAATGTGTTGACATTATTTATACAATTATTAAAATAATGCAGTATTCTATGTAACAGTAAATCTTCTAACTTTTGTGTGAATAAAAATTCCAAATGGAAAACAAATGTAATATAGGAGAGGCCAGAAGACAAGAGTAATGAACAGAGGTAGTGCCAGGAATGTCTACATTGTTTATTTGAGGTCCTATTTTGAAATTGGCAGCTTTTGAAATTTGCCAAATTATCGAATTGAAATAGGTAGTTGAAATAGGTAAATGAGCATGGGGTAGTTGAAGTAAGTAAATGATCAGTTTCTTGTATTCAATTGATAGAAGGAATACTAGCAAAATAACTATGAGTATGGTTGACTGGAACAACAGAATTGGCCAAAAACAGGGCTCAAAATGGGCAAAATCACTTGATTCATAAATAGTATATCCGAGACTGATAATTTTGCGACAGCGCAATTCCATAAGTTTTCCATCAAATTTTGTACTTTTGTTTCATTACCTTCAGAAAAAGATTCTCTATCTTTTTTTTTTTTTTTTTATTCTCGGACCCTGAGAGCAGGTTTCTGATCAGGGGTTCTGACCCTGAAAGGGGGTTAATATCACATACCTGCAGGAAGCTCATCACTAGTAATCCCTTTCTTAAATCACTTGTGAAGGCAACTGCTCAGGAAGAAATTCTTGCTTAACTTCTTCTTTCAACAAACTGGCCGTATCCCACCGAGGCGGGGTGGCCCAAAAAGAAAAACAAAGGTTTCTCTTTTTAACTTTGGCAATGTATACAGGAGAAAGGGGTTACTAGCCCCTTGCTCCTGACATTTTAGTCACCTTTAACCCGTAAACGGTCCAAGCAGATCTACGTTCACATGTGTAGTGCTACAAAAGTAGATCTACGTTTTTTTTACATATTTTCAAATATAACAAAAAAAAAGTAGATCAGAGTTTTTTACACATTTTCAAATGTAAAAAAGCAAAAAGAAGATCTACTTTTTTACATACTTTCAAATGTTCAAAAAATGTATATATACGTTTGGACCGTTTACGGATTAATGACACGCATGGCTTATGGAGGAAGAATTCTGTTCCACTTCCCCATGGAGTCTGGCTTCACTGTTAGTAATAATTTACCACAAGGTATGTACACTGATGGATGTAAGCAGGAGTCTACTGGCAGGGCTGCATCTGCTCTTGTTGCCACCTTCCTAGTTAAGAAAGATAAGAACTTTGTTGATTTAGGCATAAGAATAATAACTGGGCTTCTACACTGCAAACTGAATTGTTTGCCTTCTTAATGGTGCTAAGTCAACTTACGACGCTGAGCTTGACTCTATGATTATTACTGATTCTGTGTCATCACTGAAGTCTCTGATATGTGGAAGATGGCTCTGATATATGGAAGATGGCTCTGATATGTGGAAGATGGCTAATGTAATTCCTATTTTTAAAACAGGGGATAAGTCGTTACCGTCAAATTACCGCCCACTAAGCCTGACCTCAATTGTAGGCAAATTACTAGAGTCAATTATAGCTGAGATTATAAGAAGCCATCTCGATAAGCATAGCTTGATTAATGATACTCAGCATGGATTCACAAGAGGCCAGTCTTGTCTAACTAATTTATTAACTTTCTTCAGTAAAGCTTTTGAGGCTGTTGACCACGATAAAGAATTTGATATTATTTACTTAGATTTTAGTAAGGCTTTTGATAGAGTTCTGCACCAAAGACTGTTAAAGAAAGTGGCAGCTCATGGCAATGGGGGAAAAGTGCTCTTGTGGTTCAAGTCATGGCTCACAGACAGGAAGCAGAGAGTGTCCATAAATGGGGTTAAATCCAAGTGGGGATCTGTAACAAGTGGCATTCCACAGGGATCAGTCTTGGGCCCATTGTTGTTTATAATATATATCAATGATCTTGATGAGGGTGTTACTAGTGATATGAGCAAATTCACCGATGACACAAAGATAGGTAGGATAATTGATTCAAACGTAGATGTTAGGGAACTTCAGGAGGATTTAGACAAACTCTACTCTTGGTCAGAAAAGTGGCAGATGCAGTTCAATGTAGATAAATGCAAGGTTCTGAAGCTCGGGAGTGTCCATAACCCTAGCACTTATAAGTTAAATAATGTAGAACTTAGCCATACAGATTGCGAAAAGGACTTGGGGGTTATGGTGAGCAGCAACCTTAAACCAAGACAGCAATGCCTAAGCGTACGTAATAAGGCAAATAGATTACTGGGATTTATATCAAGAAGTGTAAGCAACAGAAGTCCAGAGGGCATACTGCAGCTTTATACATCATTAGTAAGGCCTCACCTAGATTATGCAGCTCAATTCTGGTCTCCATATTACAGAATGGACATAAATTCGTTAGAAAACATTCAGCGTAGAATGACTAAATTAATACATAGCATTAGAAATCTTCCTTATGAAGAAAGATTGAAAACTCTTAAGTTACATTCATTTGTTAGACGAAGAATGAGGGGAGACCTGATTGAAGTGTATAAGTGGAAGATAGGTATTAATAAAGGGGATATTAACAAGGTCTTGAGGATATCTCTCCAAGAGAGAACCCGCAGTAATGGATTTAAATTAGATAAGTTTAGATTTAGAAAGGACATAGGAAAGTATTGGTTTGGAAATAGGGTAGTTGATGAGTGGAACAGTCTACCTAGTTGGGTTATTGAGGCTAGGACTTTGGGTAGTTTCAAATGTAGGTTGGATAAGTACATGAGTGGGAGGGGTTGGATTTGAGTGGGACTTGCACATCAGAGCTTATTTCTTGGGTAGCATTGAAAATTGGGTTGGTCAAATGTTTGTTAGTGGGATGAATTGTAAAGGACCTGCCTAGTATTGGCCAACAGGCCTGCTGCAGTGTTCCTCCTTTCTTATGTTCTTATGTTCTTTACTCTCATAACTCTTAAGAACATGATCATTACAGAAGCCAGATATAGATACTCAAGAATCAAGGAAAAAGAAATTAATACATAATTGTTATGAATTCCATTACACATAAGATTAGTCCTTCTTGATAAAGTTGATATGTTAGCCAAGAAAAATACCCTGAAGGAGAATGTAGAATATAACTTTGGTATATCTGTGTCAGACACTGCAACTTCTTGGGATCTTAATACTTGGGAATTCTTCGCTTGCCTAATTCTTGGGCACGACCTACTTCAACATTGAACAAATGTTACACGACCTATGACTTCTGCACCTCTCCTGCCAACGGTTTATAAGCTCCTTCTCAGCACGTATGCCGTATTCTATTCAAGATTGATGGACTGACCACATCGACTCAAGGTTGAGGGACTGATTACCTCATTCTCCTCCTGTTCTTCAAGATTCTCCTTTGTATGGACTGATGAAGCCACTGTGTGGCGAAACGTTTCCTCAGTAAAGATACCCAGGAGTTGCACACGTGTCTAATTTATCAACATGTCGGTTCTCTGAACCATTCATCTACAAACAAGTTAATAATGAAACTGAATGTTCTAGGAATATGTTTAGAAGCCTGAGTAGATCTGTAGCCCAGTAACATGAACGTAGATAAGTATGCTTATGGGGTAATTTGCAATGTGAACAGCCTGACTGATGTTGT
This sequence comes from Cherax quadricarinatus, assembly GCF_038502225.1. NCBI lineage: Eukaryota > Metazoa > Arthropoda > Malacostraca > Decapoda > Parastacidae > Cherax > Cherax quadricarinatus. The sequence continues at coordinate 213,590 of NC_091387.1, forward strand.
AGTAGCCAGGCTTAGGCTTGGTTATAAGTACTTCTGACAGTTTGGTCAGACACAGATGATGATCAGACTTAATGCAAAGTATGTGGTCAGTCCTGTGGTCACTGTCTTAACCCTTAAACAGTCTAAACGTATATATACGTTCACTCATGTAGTGCCCCAAATTTTTTGAGAAAAAAAAAATCTTTTTTTTTAAAGGAAAAAAGAGCATATGGTACCCAGGCCTCCCCAATTACTTTAATATGGCACACAGTGAGTGCACACACCCATTCTCTCATGTCTAGGTGACTCAGGCTTATTGTGGCAATGTTCAATGAATGACAAAGAAAACGTATACATGTATATACGTTTGGGGCGATACGCGCGTGAACGTATATATACGTTTAGACCGTTTAAGGGTTAAACACTATGAGCCTAATTGTGGCAATATAAACACAAATGCAGTATAATGTGATCCTTTATTGACTACGTTTTGCCCACACAGTGGGCTTTTTCAAGTCACAAACAGTTCTGTTTGTGACTTGAAAAAGCCCACTGTGTGGGCGAAACGTAGTCAATAAAGGATCACATTATACTGCATTTGTGTTTATATTGCCATTGTGTCGGTATTTTATACCATTTATTTCCATCGAGCCTAATTGTCTAATTGTTGAGGAATATAGAGATAGTATAATAACATATGTGATTTATCAAGATATCTTATTAATGAAAGTAAGATACCAGATTTATAAAGCAAATTTCTTATATTCGTTTTCAACCGATAAATCAACTGCAGATATAAATCTAGATGTACTGATATTAATCCTTTTGGGACCTAGTTCGTAGGATTTTTGTATATCCATATGTTCCTGTGTTACTCTCCACAGGTTAGCTGTGGGATGCACAGTAAACTAGCTGCTGTCTTGCCACAATCAATCATTCAAATCAATTATGCATTATGCCCATTAAAATATACACTACCAACAAGGGATAGAAATGGAAGATATCACAAATATGTTACTAAGTACTTTTTAGTCTAATGGTATTAAGAAGGTGGACTGAACTGGATGAGGAAATGGTAGAGCAAACTCCAGATGTAATTTTAAAAGTACACAAAAAATAAAAACACACAGAGAGAGAGCACATCAAGAAATTAGAGAAAGTGCAAAAATTTTGAGCAAAACTAGTCCCAGAGCTAGGGGATATGTCTTATGAGGAGATGCTGGAGGACAGGAGGGAATGGGAGGACATGATAACAACATATAAAATACTGAGAGGAATTGAGAAGGTGGATAGGGACAGAATGTTTCAGAGATGAGACACAACAACAAGGGGCCACAACTGCAAGTTGAAGACTCAGATGAGTTACAGGGATGTTAGAAAGTATTTCTTCAGTCACAGAGTTGTCAGGAAGTGGAACAGTCTGGAGAGTGATGTAGTGGAGGCAGGATCCATGCATAGCTTTAAGAAGAGGTTCAGTAAAGCTCATTGAGAAAGGAGGGAGTGGACCTAGTAGCAACCAGCAAAGAGGCAGGGCCAGGAGCTATGACTCGACCCCTGCAACTACAACCGAGTGAGTGTACACACACTCATAATCACACATTTATATTTGTACATATATATTAGCAGTGCATATACATTTTGACTGGTATAAAAATAGCACAGTGAAAATAGGAAAAATATATGAGCACATTCATGTGCTCACACACACATCTTCAGAGGAATTCCTCTGAAGATGTGTGTGTGTAACCACATGAAAGGACTCAGGTGTTTTTCCTATTTTCACTGTGCTTTGTTTATATATTTGCAATCATGCATATATTGTTATTTCTTCCATATAGATATATATACATATATATTTTGGTCAGGAGACTTTTTACCAAGAACTAGGATATAAAATTTAATTAATGGGAGGAGGCTACAGAAGACAATTTTACTACATCTTTATGATATTGTGAATCAGTATTTTAGTTGCCAGCTTATCAGTGGCGTCTACTGAGTCTGTATTTAGCCAGCGATGTCCGGCCTCGGCGCACGTTCCAATATTTCAAAGTTTTTTAATCTGGGTTTAGCATGCTTTGGAAATTTATGAAGAGTGAGCAATGTGTTGTCAGTGTCAGTTGTAGCAGTGAACCATGAAGTAGAAGGCAGAGTCAGCGGAATATATTGTGTGCGTTATTGACCATATAAAGATCAAAGATTGAAACATGCATAGTCAGAAATATTGGCAGTGGGTATTCTAAAACCGTAAGAAGCTTGATTTGGTATATTGTGATGTCACTGGTTATGTAATTTTATTTGGCTGTACCTTAACCAAGGAGTAACTACAGTCCTCACAAAGTTAGGTTTGTGAGTGCTGAGTCTTGGCTTTGGTCAGCATTACTGTATTCTCCGTTGTCAGACTATTGCTGCCTTTTATATTTTTCCTTGCTTGTGGTTAAATTTACATTTTTATAGCTTTTGTAACCTAGCTTAACTTTAACCCTTTCAGGGTCTGTCCCGTAGATCTATGGCTTTACGTTCAGGGTCCAAACCGTAGATCTACGTCATGAGCTCAGCTCTCACTGATAAACTGTGAGTGGTACACTTGGGCCTAGATATGAGAGAATACATCTATGTGGTATGTGTGCACCACATAAAACAAATCCTGCAGCACACTGTGTATAATGAGAGAAAAAAACTGAAACCAATATTTTCGATTAAAACAGCAACTTTGCAGTGTTTTTTTGCATGTATTTTATAGTTGTATTTGCAATTTCTTGGTCTCATTTGATAGAATGGAAGACATATTACAGAAATAGAGATGATTTTGATTGGTTTTAGCACTGGAAATGGCTTGAAACTGAGCTCAAAGTAGCGGAAATGTTAAATTTTTGCCGATGTTCAAGAGTAAACAAACGACCTCACACGTCTAATACACGCCAGCTGGTGGGTCTAATATACATTCACAAATGTGGTGTTGATATTTATACAATTATTACAATATTGCATAGCAGTAAATCTTTTATTTTTTGGTGTGAATAAAAATTCATTATGTGAACAAAAAATCAAAATGGGATTTATTTGTAAAGCCTCAAAGCACAACTAATGAGCAGAGGAAATGTTAGTTTAGTGCCAGGAATACCTACATTGTTTATTCTGGATGCTATTTTGAAATTGGAATATTTTGAACTTTGTGTTAAATTGGCCAAATTACCAATTTCCGATCACTTTATTTTGTAGTTGAAACAGTTGACTTGGCGACTTCTTGTGCTCAATCGATAGAATAGAAGTAATACTAGTGAAATAGCTAAGAATTTGGTCGACTGGAATGATGTAATTGGCCAAAAATGGGAGTCAAAGTCGGCAAAATCGCCGATTCGTAAATGTCGCTGACACATCAAAATTCGCGAGAGCATAATTTTGTCAATTTTCCATCAAATTTCGTACTTTTTGTTTTATTATCTTAACGAAAAGGTTCTTTACCATTTCATAAGAAAAAATAACAGATTTTTTTAGGGAAAATTCTTGGACACTGGGGCACCACTTCAGATTTTGGCCTTGGACCCTGAAGGGGTTAAGTTAGAGAAAATAGTACAGTATTTGTAGGTTCAGAGGGAACTTTTAGAAATTTATTTCTAGAATTGCATAAGAAAATTAACTTGACAGAAGGTTGATGCACTGGATGGCTGTCTCCCACCAAGGCAGGGTGGCCCAAAAAAGAAAAACTATCATCATCATTCACTCCATCACTGTCTTGCCAGAGGCATGCTTACACTCCAGTTATAAAACTGCAACACTAACACCCCTCCTTCAGAGTGCTGGCACTGTACTTCCCATCTCCAGGACTCAAGTCCGGCCTGCTGGTTTCCCTGAATCCCTTCATAAATGTTTCCTTGCTCACACTCCAACAGTACGTCAAGTCCTAAAAACCATTTGTCTCCATTTGCTTTTATCTAACACTATCATGCACGCCTGCTGGAAGTCCAAGCCTCTTGCACACAAAGCCTCCTTTACCCTGTCCCTCCAAACTTTCCTAGGCCAACCCCTACCCCCCCCTTCCCTCCAATACAGATTTATGCACTCTCGAAGTCATTCTGTTTCATTCTATCCTCTCTACATGCCCAAACTAATGCCCATCTTGTCACTAATTGTCGCATGTCTTCTGACAAATAAAGCACCACAGGTCTTTCATACCCTCGTAACTGCTCAGCGTTGATAAAAAAAAATGTTGATGTAGCAGCCGTCCATAGTGTGGAGAAACCTAGACATTAGAGACCACAAAGGAAATACTCACTTTGATTTTATTTTGGGTTATCCTGATGGGTAACTTATGTATGATAATTGTACTTGTGTGTACCTAAATAAACTTACTTTTTTTTTTTTAACCCGTAAACGGTCCAAACGTATTTATACGTTTTTTTCAACATTTGAAAGTATGTAAAAAAAAGTAGATCTTTTTGTTTTTTTGCATTTGAAAATGTGTAAAAAAAACTTTGATCTACTTTTTTTTTTGTTATATTTGAAAATATGTAAAAAAAACGTAGATCTACTTTTGTAGCACTACACATGTGAACGTAGATCTGCTTGGACCATTTACGGGTTAAATGTCACCCATTTCCCACCAAGGCAAATATTTACTAAGAGATGGTTACTAATTCAACTGGTAAGTCAGTGACGTCCTCGGGCAACTGAGCAGACCGTGTCATGAGAAGCTCATACAACCAACGCCTGAGCAGGTCACACATTTAATACCAGACTGGGCACACAACCAACACCTGAGCAGGTCACACACCCAACACCTGAGCAGGTCACACAACCAACACCTGAGCAGGTCACACAACCAACACCTGAGCAGGTCACACAACCAACACCTGAGCAGGTCACACAACCAACACCTGAGCAGGTCACACAACCAACACCTGCATCAGTTGAAGGCTTAATCTACCCCCTGGGAAGGGCAGCAGCACCCAGGGTGTGGGCAGCAGGTGGGCAGATTAATGATGTGTAGAGAGAGGGTATGGTATGCATGCCATATCTCACACTGCCCTGGGGCATCTCAGGAGAGAGGGTAGGGTATGCATGCTATAAATCACACTGCTCTGGGTATTGCTGTCAGTTTGAGGGTATTTAGGTAAGCCTCACACTGCCTCACTTGTTTATACATGAAGCTGTGGAAGTGATAATTCAGTATTAGTGATGGTGATAAACATAATATTTGTGTGCTAGACTCACCACACCTGGCTGGTGCACTGTACTGCACCTGGCTGGTGCACTGTACTGCACCTGGCTGGTGCACTGTACTGCACCTGGCTGGTGCACTGTACTGCAGCTGGCTGGTGTGTACTGCAGCTGGCTGGTGTGTACTGCAGCTGGTTGGTGTGTACTGCAGCTGGCTGGTGTGTACTGCAGCTGGCTGGTGTGTACTGCAGCTGGCTGGTGTGTACTGCAGCTGGTTGGTGTGTACTGCAGCTGGCTGGTGTGTACTGCAGCTGGCTGGTGTGTACTGCACCTGGCTGGTGCACTGTACTGCACCTGGCTGGTGCACTGTACTGCACCTGGCTGGTGCACTGTACTGCACCTGGCTGGTGCACTGTACTGCACCTGGCTGGTGCACTGTACTGCACCTGGCTGGTGCACTGTACTGCACCTGGCTGGTGCACTGTACCGCACCTGGCTGGTGCACTGTACCGCACCTGGCTGGTGCACTGTACCACACCTGGCTGGTGCACTGTACCGCACCTGGCTGGTGCACTGTACCACACCTGGCTGGTGCACTGTACCACACCTGGCTGGTGCACTGTACCGCGCCTGGCTGGTGCACTGTACCATGCCTGGCTGGTACACTGTACCGCACCTGGCTGGTGCACTGTACCACCTGGCTGGTGCACTTTACCACACCTGGCTGGTGCACTGTACCACTCCTGGCTGGTGCACTGCACCACACCTGGCTGGTGCACTGTACCACACCTAGCTGGTGCACTGTACCACACCTAGCTGGTGCACTGTACCACACCTGGCTGGTGCACTGTACCACCTGGCTGGTGCACTTTACCACACCTGGCTGGTGTGCTGTACCACACCTGGCTGGTGCACTGTACCACACCTGGCAGGTGCACTGCACCACACCTGGCTGGTGCACTGCACCACACCTGGCTGGTGCACTGTACCACACCTGACTGGTGCACAGCACCACACCTGGCTGGTGCACTGTACCACACTTGGCTGGTGCACTGTACCACACCTGGCTGGTGCACATTACACTGATGTATTGTACCACACATCTGGCTGGTGCAGTGCACTAATGTACCACACACTTGGCTGGTGCACAGTGAACTGTACCACACCTGGCTGGTGCACTGTACCGCACTTGGCTGGTGCACTGTACTGCACTTGGCTGGTGCACTGTACCGCACCCGACTGGTGCACTGTACCACACCCGGCTGGTGCACTGTACTGCACCTGGCTGGTGCACTGTACCGCACCTGGCTGGTGCACTGTACTGCGCCTGGCTGTTGCACTGTACCGCGCCTGGCTGGTGCACTGTACAGCGCCTGGCTGGTACACTGTACCGCACCTGGCTGGTGCACTGTACCACCTGGCTGGTGCACTTTACCACACCTGGCTGGTGCACTGTACCACTCCTGGCTGGTGCACTGCACAACACCTGGCTGGTGCACTGTACCACACCTAGCTGGTGCACTGTACCACACCTAGCTGGTGCACTGTACCACACCTGGCTGGTGCACTGTACCACCTGGCTGGTGCACTTTACCACACCTGGCTGGTGTGCTGTACCACACATGGCTGGTGCACTGTACCACACCTGGCAGGTGCACTGCACCACACCTGGCTGGTGCACTGCACCACACCTGGCTGGTGCACTGTACCACACCTGGCTGGTGCACTGTACCACACCTGACTGGTGCACAGCACCACACCTGGCTGGTGCACTGTACCACACTTGGCTGGTGCACTGTACCACACTTGGCTGGTGCACTGTACCACACCTGGCTGGTGCACATTACACTGATGTACCACACATCTGGCTGGTGCAGTGCACTAATGTACCACACACTTGGCTGGTGCACAGTGAACTGTACCACACCTGGCTGGTGCACTGTACCACACCTGGCTGGTTCTCAGTTCATTGATGTATTGTCAACTGGTTGTACCCAGCATGCTGAGTCGACTGGTTATACCCAGCATGCTGAGTCGACTGGTTATACCCAGCATGCTGAGTCGACTGGTTATACCCAGCATGTAGAGTCAACTGGTTATACCCATCATGTAGAGTCAACTGGTTATACCCTGCATGCTGAGTCAACTGGTTGTACCCAGCATGTTGAGTCAACTGGTTGTACCCAGCATGTTGAGTCAACTGGTTATATCCTGCATGTTGAGTCAACTGGTTGTACCCAGCATGTTGAGTCAACTGGTTGTACCCAGCATGTTGAGTCAACTGGTTGTACCCAGCATGTTGAGTCAACTGGTTGTACCCAGCATGTTGAGTCAACTGGTTGTACCCAGCATGTTGAGTCAACTGGTTATATCCTGCATGCTGAGTCAACTGGTTGTACCCAGCATGCTGAGTCAACTGGTTGTACCCAGCATGCTGAGTCAACTGGTTGTACCCAGCATGCTGAGTCAACTGGTTGTACCCAGCATGCTGAGTCAACTGGTTGTACCCAGCATGCTGAGTCAACTGGTTATACCCAGCATGCTGAGTCAACTGGTTGTACCCAGCATGCTGAGTCAACTGGTTGTACCCAGCATGCTGAGTCAACTGGTTGTACCCAGCATGCTGAGTCAACTGGTTGTACCCAGCATGCTGAGTCAACTGGTTGTACCCAGCATGCTGAGTCAACTGGTTGTACCCAGCATGCTGAGTCAACTGGTTGTACCCAGCATGCTGAGTCAACTGGTTGTACCCAGCATGCTGAGTCAACTGGTTGTACCCAGCATGCTGAGTCAACTGGTTGTACCCAGCATGCTGAGTCAACTGGTTGTACCCAGCATGCTGAGTCAACTGGTTGTACCCAGCATGCTGAGTCAACTGGTTGTACCCAGCATGCTGAGTCAACTGGTTGTACCCAGCATGCTGAGTCAACTGGTTGTACCCAGCATGCTGAGTCAACTGGTTGTACCCAGCATGCTGAGTCAACTGGTTGTACCCAGCATGCTGAGTCAACTGGTTGTACCCAGCATGCTGAGTCAACTGGTTGTACCCAGCATGCTGAGTCAACTGGTTGTACCCAGCATGCTGAGTCAACTGGTTATACCCAGCATGCTGAGTCAACTGGTTGTACCCAGCATGCTGAGTCAACTGGTTATACCCAGCATGCTGAGTCCACGGGGTGGACCCAGCATGCTGAGTCAACTGGTTGTACCCAGCATGCTGAGTCAACTGGTTGTACCCAGCATGCTGAGTCAACTGGTTGTACCCAGCATGCTGAGTCAACTGGTTGTACCCAGCATGCTGAGTCGACTGGTTGTACCCAGCATGCTGAGTCAACTGGTTGTACCCAGCATGCTGAGTCAACTGGTTGTACCCAGCATGCTGAGTCAACTGGTTGTACCCAGCATGCTGAGTCAACTGGTTGTACCCAGCATGCTGAGTCAACTGGTTGTACCCAGCATGCTGAGTCAACTGGTTATACCCAGCATGCTGAGTCAACTGGTTGTACCCAGCATGCTGAGTCAACCAGCATGCTGAGTCAACTGGTTGTACCCAGCATGCTGAGTCAACTGGTTGTACCCAGCATGCTGAGTCAACTGGTTGTACCCAGCATGCTGAGTCTGCTGAGTCAACTGGTTGTACCCAGCATGCTGAGTCAACTGGTTGTACCCAGCATGCTGAGTCAACTGGTTGTACCCAGCATGCTGAGTCAACTGGTTGTACCCAGCATGCTGAGTCAACTGGTTGTACCCAGCATGCTGAGTCAACTGGTTGTACCCAGCATGCTGAGTCAACTGGTTGTACCCAGCATGCTGAGTCAACTGGTTGTACCCAGCATGCTGAGTCAACTGGTTGTACCCAGCATGCTGAGTCAACTGGTTGTACCCAGCATGCTGAGTCAACTGGTTGTACCCAGCATGCTGAGTCAACTGGTTGTACCCAGCATGCTGAGTCAACTGGTTGTACCCAGCATGCTGAGTCAACTGGTTGTACCCAGCATGCTGAGTCAACTGGTTGTACCCAGCATGCTGAGTCAACTGGTTGTACCCAGCATGCTGAGTCAACTGGTTGTACCCAGCATGCTGAGTCAACTGGTTGTACCCAGCATGCTGAGTCAACTGGTTGTACCCAGCATGCTGAGTCAACTGGTTGTACCCAGCATGCTGAGTCAACTGGTTGTACCCAGCATGCTGAGTCAACTGGTTGTACCCAGCATGCTGAGTCAACTGGTTGTACCCAGCATGCTGAGTCAACTGGTTGTACCCAGCATGCTGAGTCAACTGGTTGTACCCAGCATGCTGAGTCAACTGGTTGTACCCAGCATGCTGAGTCAACTGGTTGTACCCAGCATGCTGAGTCAACTGGTTGTACCCAGCATGCTGAGTCAACTGGTTGTACCCAGCATGCTGAGTCAACTGGTTGTACCCAGCATGCTGAGTCAACTGGTTGTACCCAGCATGCTGAGTCAACTGGTTGTACCCAGCATGCTGAGTCAACTGGTTGTACCCAGCATGCTGAGTCAACTGGTTGTACCCAGCATGCTGAGTCAACTGGTTGTACCCAGCATGCTGAGTCAACTGGTTGTACCCAGCATGCTGAGTCAACTGGTTGTACCCAGCATGCTGAGTCAACTGGTTGTACCCAGCATGCTGAGTCAACTGGTTGTACCCAGCATGCTGAGTCAACTGGTTGTACCCAGCATGCTGAGTCAACTGGTTGTACCCAGCATGCTGAGTCAACTGGTTGTACCCAGCATGCTGAGTCAACTGGTTGTACCCAGCATGCTGAGTCAACTGGTTGTACCCAGCATGCTGAGTCAACTGGTTGTACCCAGCATGCTGAGTCAACTGGTTGTACCCAGCATGCTGAGTCAACTGGTTGTACCCAGCATGCTGAGTCAACTGGTTGTACCCAGCATGCTGAGTCAACTGGTTGTACCCAGCATGCTGAGTCAACTGGTTGTACCCAGCATGCTGAGTCAACTGGTTGTACCCAGCATGCTGAGTCAACTGGTTATACCCAGCATGCTGAGTCAACTGGTTATAACTGGTTGTACCCAGCATGCTGAGTCAACTGGTTATACCCAGCATGCTGAGTCAACTGGTTATACCCAGCATGCTGAGTCAACTGGTTGTACCCAGCATGCTGAGTCAACTGGTTGTACCCAGCATGCTGAGTCAACTGGTTGTACCCAGCATGCTGAGTCAACTGGTTGTACCCAGCATGCTGAGTCAACTGGTTATACCCAGCATGCTGAGTCAACTGGTTATACCCAGCATGCTGAGTCAACTGGTTATACCCAGCATGCTGAGTCAACTGGTTGTACCCAGCATGCTGAGTCAACTGGTTGTACCCAGCATGCTGAGTCAACTGGTTGTACCCAGCATGCTGAGTCAACTGGTTATACCCAGCATGCTGAGTCAACTGGTTATACCCAGCATGCTGAGTCAACTGGTTGTACCCAGCATGCTGAGTCAACTGGTTGTACCCAGCATGCTGAGTCAACTGGTTATACCCAGCATGCTGAGTCAACTGGTTATACCCAGCATGCTGAGTCAACTGGTTATACCCAGCATGCTGAGTCAACTGGTTGTACCCAGCATGCTGAGTCAACTGGTTGTACCCAGCATGCTGAGTCAACTGGTTATACCCAGCATGCTGAGTCAACTGGTTGTACCCAGCATGCTGAGTCAACTGGTTGTACCCAGCATGCTGAGTCAACTGGTTGTACCCAGCATGCTGAGTCAACTGGTTTTACCCAGCATGCTGAGTCAACTGGTTTTACCCAGCATGCTGAGTCAACTGGTTGTACCCAGCATGCTGAGTCAACTGGTTGTACCCAGCATGCTGAGTCAACTGGTTTTACCCAGCATGCTGAGTCAACTGGTTGTACCCAGCATGCTGAGTCAACTGGTTGTACCCAGCATGCTGAGTCAACTGGTTTTACCCAGCATGCTGAGTCAACTGGTTGTACCCAGCATGCTGAGTCAACTGGTTGTACCCAGCATGCTGAGTCAACTGGTTGTACCCAGCATGCTGAGTCAACTGGTTGTACCCAGCATGCTGAGTCAACTGGTTGTACCCAGCATGCTGAGTCAACTGGTTGTACCCAGCATGCTGAGTCAACTGGTTGTACCCAGCATGCTGAGTCAACTGGTTGTACCCAGCATGCTGAGTCAACTGGTTGTACCCAGCATGCTGAGTCAACTGGTTGTACCCAGCATGCTGAGTCAACTGGTTGTACCCAGCATGCTGAGTCAACTGGTTGTACCCAGCATGCTGAGTCAACTGGTTGTACCCAGCATGCTGAGTCAACTGGTTGTACCCAGCATGCTGAGTCAACTGGTTGTACCCAGCATGCTGAGTCAACTGGTTGTACCCAGCATGCTGAGTCAACTGGTTGTACCCAGCATGCTGAGTCAACTGGTTGTACCCAGCATGCTGAGTCAACTGGTTGTACCCAGCATGCTGAGTCAACTGGTTGTACCCAGCATGCTGAGTCAACTGGTTGTACCCAGCATGCTGAGTCAACTGGTTGTACCCAGCATGCTGAGTCAACTGGTTGTACCCAGCATGCTGAGTCAACTGGTTGTACCCAGCATGCTGAGTCAACTGGTTGTACCCAGCATGCTGAGTCAACTGGTTGTACCCAGCATGCTGAGTCAACTGGTTGTACCCAGCATGCTGAGTCAACTGGTTGTACCCAGCATGCTGAGTCAACTGGTTGTACCCAGCATGCTGAGTCAACTGGTTGTACCCAGCATGCTGAGTCAACTGGTTGTACCCAGCATGCTGAGTCAACTGGTTGTACCCAGCATGCTGAGTCAACTGGTTGTACCCAGCATGCTGAGTCAACTGGTTGTACCCAGCATGCTGAGTCAACTGGTTGTACCCAGCATGCTGAGTCAACTGGTTGTACCCAGCATGCTGAGTCAACTGGTTGTACCCAGCATGCTGAGTCAACTGGTTGTACCCAGCATGCTGAGTCAACTGGTTGTACCCAGCATGCTGAGTCAACTGGTTGTACCCAGCATGCTGAGTCAACTGGTTGTACCCAGCATGCTGAGTCAACTGGTTGTACCCAGCATGCTGAGTCAACTGGTTGTACCCAGCATGCTGAGTCAACTGGTTGTACCCAGCATGCTGAGTCAACTGGTTGTACCCAGCATGCTGAGTCAACTGGTTATACCCAGCATGCTGAGTCAACTGGTTGTACCCAGCATGCTGAGTCAACTGGTTGTACCCAGCATGCTGAGTCAACTGGTTGTACCCAGCATGCTGAGTCAACTGGTTGTACCCAGCATGCTGAGTCAACTGGTTGTACCCAGCATGCTGAGTCAACTGGTTATACCCAGCATGCTGAGTCAACTGGTTGTACCCAGCATGCTGAGTCAACTGGTTATACCCAGCATGCTGAGTCAACTGGTTATACCCAGCATGCTGAGTCAACTGGTTATACCCAGCATGCTGAGTCAACTGGTTGTACCCAGCATGCTGAGTCAACTGGTTGTACCCAGCATGCTGAGTCAACTGGTTGTACCCAGCATGCTGAGTCAACTGGTTATACCCAGCATGCTGAGTCAACTGGTTGTACCCAGCATGCTGAGTCAACTGGTTGTACCCAGCATGCTGAGTCAACTGGTTGTACCCAGCATGCTGAGTCAACTGGTTGTACCCAGCATGCTGAGTCAACTGGTTGTACCCAGCATGCTGAGTCAACTGGTTGTACCCAGCATGCTGAGTCAACTGGTTGTACCCAGCATGCTGAGTCAACTGGTTGTACCCAGCATGCTGAGTCAACTGGTTGTACCCAGCATGCTGAGTCAACTGGTTGTACCCAGCATGCTGAGTCAACTGGTTATACCCAGCATGCTGAGTCAACTGGTTGTACCCAGCATGCTGAGTCAACTGGTTGTACCCAGCATGCTGAGTCAACTGGTTATACCCAGCATGCTGAGTCAGGTCTGGGGCAGAGACAATAAATTCATGTTGTCCAAGAAACTTTCAACACCTTGTGTCAGGCAGGAGGTCGTCATGGTGGGCAGGAGGTCGTCATGGTGGGCAGGAGGTCGTCATGGTGGGCAGGAGGTCGTCATGGTGGGCAGGAGGTCGTCATGGTGGGCAGGAGGTCGTCATGGTGGGCAGGAGGTCGTCATGGTGGGCAGGAGGTCGTCATGGTGGGCAGGAGGTCGTCATGGTGGGCAGGAGGTCGTCATGGTGGGCAGGAGGTCGTCATGGTGGGCAGGAGGTCGTCATGGTGGGCAGGAGGTCGTCATGGTGGGCAGGAGGTCGTCATGGTGGGCAGGAGGTCGTCATGGTGGGCAGGAGGTCGTCATGGTGGGCAGGAGGTCGTCATGGTGGGCAGGAGGTCGTCATGGTGGGCAGGAGGTCGTCATGGTGGGCAGGAGGTCGTCATGGTGGGCAGGAGGTCGTCATGGTGGGCAGGAGGTCGTCATGGTGGGCAGGAGGTCGTCATGGTGGGCAGGAGGTCGTCATGGTGGGCAGGAGGTCGTCATGGTGGGCAGAGGTCATCATGGTGGGCAGGAGGTCGTCATGGTGGGCAGGAGGTCGTCATGGTGGGCAGGAGGTCGTCATGGTGGGCAGGAGGTCATCATGGTGGGCAGGAGGTCGTCATGGTGGGCAGGAGGTCGTCATGGTGGGCAGGAGGTCGTCATGGTGGGCAGGAGGTCGTCATGGTGGGCAGGAGGTCGTCATGGTGGGCAGGAGGTCGTCATGGTGGGCAGGAGGTCGTCATGGTGGGCAGGGGGTCGTCATGGTGGGCAGGAGGTCGTCATGGTGGGCAGGAGGTCGTCATGGTGGGCAGGAGGTCGTCATGGTGGGCAGGAGGTCGTCATGGTGGGCAGTAGGTCGTCGTGGTGGGCAGGAGGTCGTCATGGTGGGCGGGAGGTCGTCATGGTGGGCAGCAGGTCGTCATGGTGGGCAGGAGGTCGTCATGGTGGGCAGGAGGTCGTCATGGTGGGCAGAAGGTCGTCATGGTGGGCAGGAGGTCGTCATGGTGGGCAGGAGGTCGTCATGGTGGGCAGGAGGTCGTCATGGTGGGCAGGAGGTCGTCATGGTGGGCAGAAGGTCGTCATGGTGGGCAGGAGGTCGTCATGGTGGGCAGGAGGTCGTCATGGTGGGCAGGAGGTCGTCATGGTGGGCAGGAGGTCGTCATGGTGGGCAGGAGGTCGTCATGGTGGGCAGTAGGTCGTCATGGTGGGCAGGAGGTCGTCATGGTGGGCAGGAGGTCGTCATGGTGGGCAGGAGGTCGTCATGGTGGGCAGGAGGTCGTCATGGTGGGCAGGAGGTCGTCATGGTGGGCAGAAGGTCGTCATGGTGGGCAGGAGGTCGTCATGGTGGGCAGGAGGTCGTCATGGTGGGCAGGAGGTCGTCATGGTGGGCAGGAGGTGGTCATGGTGGGCAGGAGGTCGTCATGGTGGGCAGGAGGTCGTCATGGTGGGCGGAAGGTCGTCATGGTGGGCAGGAGGTCGTCATGATGGGCAGGAGGTCGTCATGGTGGGCAGGAGGTCGTCATGGTGGGCAGGAGGTCGTCATGGTGGGCAGGAGGTTGTTATGGTGGGCAGGAGGTTATGGTGGGCAGGAGGTCGTCATGGTGGGCAGGAGGTCGTCATGATGGGCAGGAGGTTGTCATGGTGGGCAGGAGTTCATCATGGTGGGCAGGAGGTTGTCATGGTGGGCATGTTGGACTAACAGTATTAAACAAAAGTGTTGTGGACGGGTGGTGTTGCTGTGAGTCAGTACTGACACTTCCGGCGTCAGCTCTCTCAGGGTCTGTCTTGGCAGCATCCCAGTCCATCATGCCAGAGGTGGTAGCCACCTCGCTGACGCACCTGCGTTCTTTGACGCACACTCTCTCACTCAGGAATTGTCTGTCAAACAGTTGCTTGGGACAGGTATTTTCTATGATGTGGGTATTGTCTGTGATGCAGGTATTGTCTGTGTTGCAGGTATTGTCTGTGATGCAGGTATTGTCTGTGATGCAGGTATTGTCTGTGATGCAGGTATTGTCTGTGATGCAGGTATTGTCTGTGATGCAGGTATTGTCTGTGATGCAGGTATTGTCTGTGATGCAGGTATTGTCTGTGATGCAGGTATTGTCTGTGATGCAGGTATTGTCTGTGATGCAGGTATTGTCTGTGATGCAGGTATTGTCTGTGATGCAGGTATTGTCTGTGATGCAGGTATTGTCTGTGATGCAGGTATTGTCTTTGATGCAGGTATTGTCTGTGATGCAGGTATTGTCTTTGATGCGGGTAACGTCTGTGATGCAGGTATTGTCTGTGATGCAGGTATTGTCTGTGATGCAGGTATTGTCTGTGATGCAGGTATTGTCTGTGATGCAGGTATTGTCTGTGATGCAGGTATTGTCTGTGATGCAGGTATTGTCTGTGATGCAGGTATTGTCTGTGATGCAGGTATTGTCTGTGATGCAGGTATTGTCTTTGATGCATGCAGTATTGTCTGTGATGCAGGTATTGTCTTGATGATATTGTCGTGGCAGGTATTGTCTGTGATGCTGTGATGCAGGTATTGTCATGCAGGTATTGTCTGTGATGCAGGTATTGTCTGTGATGCAGGTATTGTCTGTGATGCAGGTATTGTCTGTGATGCAGGTATTGTCTGTGATGCAGGTATTGTCTGTGATGCAGGTATTGTCTGTGATGCAGGTATTGTCTGTGATGCAGGTATTGTCTGTGATGCAGGTATTGTCTGTGATGCAGGTATTGTCTGTGATATTGTCTGTGAGGTATTGTCTGTGATGATGCAGGTATTGTCTGTGATGCAGGTATTGTCTTTGATGCAGGTATTGTCTGTGATGCAGGTATTGTCTGTGATGCAGGTATTGTCTTTGATGCAGGTATTGTCTGTGATGCAGGTATTGTCTTTGATGCGGGTAACGTCTGTGATGCAGGTATTGTATGCAAAAAACAATGGTGCATTCCTGTGAGATGTGCGAGTCTGTGGTGATCTATTAGAATCAGAGAGAGAGATAGAGAGGGAGGGAGGGAGGGATTGGGTTGTAGACAGAAGCAAGTAATAAACCAGTAACATGTTTTAACACTTAAGGTAACTAGTGACAGGTGTTGTTAGTGTTGTCTCACTAATGCACTGAGATGGTGTGGCAGGTGTTAGGAATGTTGTAGGTGAGTGTGGATGGGGCAACGTTCTACTTATACTCCACCACAGTCCTTCACAATTAGGGCTGCCACCTTCACAAGTATTGTCTTACGTGTATTTCCAAGCGCCCAAAATACCCCGGGTTGTTAATATTCTCACCTGAAGTTTGGCTGTGTATATTAGCCTATGTTAACATCAGATATAAACAATGCACTGCAGCAGGCCTACTGGCCCATGCCAGGCATGTTCAAGTGTACCCCTGTTAACACTTTTTGGGCCTAGTTTCTAGGCTTTTTGAGTGTTTAAATGCTCGTGTGGTACTCTACAGGATAGATATATGGTGCACAGTAAACTAGCCACAACGGTACTCTACAGGATAGATATGTGGTGCAAAGTAAACTAGCCACAACCATCCACAAGATAGATATTTGGTACACAGTAAACTAGCCACTACAACGGCAAAATCTAATCTGTCAGTCAAGAATACTTAATCTTCGAAATCTGGCTTAAGTTAGACTCTCAGCTTACGTAACTCATGTTGGTATTGTGTACCATTCATGTACAACTCTCAGTGGAACAAAACCACAGTGAATAGATTGGATAGAAGACATATCTTAGCATTTTAATGTGGTTTTTAGTTCCTGGGAAGTTAAATTTAGAAACAGTGATCTTACGTTTGTATTATGTTACAATGTTTACAGCCAGAAGTTTTAAGAGATGATTTAAATTACTTTAGAATTGTGTGTATAGAAGGGGTTTAGTGTTGTGGTGTGGCTTGATACCATGCTCATTCCCTCCTCATACCTCAGATGTATGTACAGCCTCTCCTCACTTAACGACAGAGTTCCATTCCTGAGACCACATTGTTAAACGAATTCGTCACTAAGTGAGGAGCATACTATAATAATATTGAGTTTGTGTCAGCCATCTTTGATATTGTTTTAATGTTACCTTTGCACCATTTATAATACTTTTGGTTTGTTTTTAAATGTTTATACAGTAGTGTACTGTATATTGAAATGAACAGAATAGAGGAAATCAGCTCTAATATATATTAGTATTTAGGTAGGAATACTGGTCAGAGAGCATGTCGTAAGTCTGAGGCATTGGTAAACAAGTACGTCTCTAAGTGAGGAGAGGCTATATTTGTGTTTATATACATGTACACTGTAGTGGAGGGAAGGCGGGGTAGGGGTCGGCCTAGGAAAGGTTGGAGGGAGGGGGCAAATTAGGTTTTGTGTGCAAGGGGCTTAGTCTTTCAGCAAGTGTGCGTGAGCATGTTAGATAGGAACAAATGGAGACAAATGGTTTTTAGGACTTGATGTGCTGTTGGAGTGTGAGCAAGGAAACATTTATGAAGGGATTCAGGGAAACCAGCAGGCCGGACTTGAGTCCTGGAGATGGGAAGTACAGTGCCAGCACTCTGAAGGAGGGGTGTTAGTGTTGCAGTTTTATAACTGTAGTGTAAGCATGCCTCTGGCAAGACAGTGATGGAGTGACTGATGATGAAAGTTTTTCTTTTTTTGGGCCACCCTGCCTTGGTGGGAAACAGCAGATGTGTTAATAAAATATAAATAAATACACTAACTTGTAAGAATCAACAGTTTAGTGGTACTAGTCTGTGCTACTGACTCTTACTAATACTGGTACTGACTGGTACTAGACTGTGCTGCTGACTCTTACTAATACTGGTACTGACTGGTACTAGACTGTGCTGCTGACTCTTACTAATGCTGGTACTGTCCTATAAGAGAAGGTAAATTAGGCTGTGATATTCTGGACCCGAGGATAATATTAGCGAGGATGTGTGTGTGTGTGTGTGTGTGTGTGTGTGTGTGGTGTTGTCTGTGTTTTGTGTGTGTGTGTGTGTGTGGTGTTGTCTGTGTTTTGTGTGTGTGTGTGTGTGTGTGTGTGTGTGTGTGTGTGTGTACTCACCTAGTTGAGGTTGCAGGGGTCAAGTCCAAGCTCCTGGCCCCGCCTCTTCACTGGTCGCTATTAGGTCACTCTCCCTGAACCGTGAGCTTTATCATACCTCTGCTTAAAGCTATGTATGGATCCTGCCTCCACTACATCGCTTCCCAAACTATTCCACTTCCTGACAACTCTATGGCTGAAGAAATACTTCCTGACATCCCTGTGATTCATCTGTGTCTTCAGCTTCCAACTGTGTCCCCTTGTTGCTGTGTCCCATCTCTGGAACATCCTGTCTTTGTCCACCTTGTCAATTCCTCTCAGTATTTTGTATGTCATTATCATGTCCCCCTATCTCTCCTGTGTGTGTGTGTGTGTGTGTGTGTTGTGTGTACTCACCTAGTTGTAGTTGCAGAGGTCGAGTCATAGCTCCTGGCAATGCCCCTTCACTGGCCACTACTGGGTCACTTTCCCTGCACCATGAGCTTTATCATACCTCTGCTTAAAGCTATGTATGGATCCTGCCTCCACTACATCGCTTCTCAAACTATTCCACTTCCTGACTACTCTGTGACTGAAGAAATACCTAACATCCCTGTGATTCATTTGTGTCTTCAACTTCCAAATGTGTCCCCTTGTTACTGTGTCCCATCTGTGGAACATTCTGTCTCTGTCCACCTTGTCAGTTCCTCTCAGTATTTTACATGTCATTATCATGTCATCCCCCTCTCTCCCATCCTCCGGTGTCGTCAGGTTGAGTTCCCTTAACCTCTCCTCGTAGGACATACCTCTTAGCTCTGGGACTAGTCTTGTTGCAAACCTTTGCACTTTCTCTAGTTTCTTTACATGCTTGGCTAGGTGTGGGTTCCAAACTGGTGCTGCATACTCCAATATGGGCCTAACGTACACGGTGTACAGGGTCCTGAACGATTCCTTATTAAGATGTCGGAATGCTGTTCTGAGGTT
Organism: Cherax quadricarinatus; assembly: GCF_038502225.1. NCBI lineage: Eukaryota > Metazoa > Arthropoda > Malacostraca > Decapoda > Parastacidae > Cherax > Cherax quadricarinatus. The sequence goes on from NC_091387.1 coordinate 232,740, forward strand.
TGCCAGGCGCCCATATGCTGTAGCAGTTAGTGTGTGTGTGTGTGTGTGTGTGTATGTGTGTCAAACAAGAACTGGAAAACATTGTGGTGTCCAGAAAGGAGGAGCTGTTACTGGTGCTGCTGTTGCTGGTAGTGCTGTTGCTGGTGTTGGTGGTGGTGCTGCTGCTGTTGGCAGTGGTGGGGCTGCTGTTGGTGGTGGTGCTGCTGTCGGTAGTGGTACTGCTGTTGTTGGTAGTGGTGCTGCTGTTGGTGGTGATTGGTGGTGCTGCTGCTGTTGGTGGTTGTGCTACTGCTGTTGCTGCTGCTGTTGGTGGTGGTACTGCTGCTGTTGGTGGTGGTATTGCTGTTGTTGATGGTGGTACTGATGCTGTTGGTGGTGGTACTACTGCTGTTGGTGGTGGTATTGCTGCTGTTGGTGGTGGTATTGCTGCTGTTGGTGGTGGTATTGCTGCTGTTGGTGGTGGTATTGCTGCTGTTGGTGGTGGTATTGCTGCTGTTGGTGGTGGTATTGCTGCTGTTGGTGGTGGTATTGCTGCTGTTGGTGGTGGTATTGCTGCTGTTGGTGGTGGTATTGCTGCTGTTGGTGGTGGTATTGCTGCTGTTGGTGGTGGTATTGCTGCTGTTGGTGGTGGTATTGCTGCTGTTGGTGGTGGTATTGCTGCTGTTGGTGGTGGTATTGCTGCTGTTGGTGGTGGTATTGCTGCTGTTGGTGGTGGTATTGCTGCTGTTGGTGGTGGTATTGCTGCTGTTGGTGGTGGTATTGCTGCTGTTGGTGGTGGTATTGCTGCTGTTGGTGGTGGTATTGCTGCTGTTGGTGGTGGTATTGCTGCTGTTGGTGGTGGTACTACTGCTGTTGGTGGTGGTATTGCTGCTGTTGGTGGTGGTATTGCTGCTGTTGGTGGTGGTATTGCTGCTGTTGGTGGTGGTATTGCTGCTGTTGGTGGTGGTATTGCTGCTGTTGGTGGTGGTATTGCTGCTGTTGGTGGTGGTATTGCTGCTGTTGGTGGTGGTATTGCTGCTGTTGGTGGTGGTATTGCTGCTGTTGGTGGTGGTATTGCTGCTGTTGGTGGTGGTATTGCTGCTGTTGGTGGTGGTACTGCTGCTGTTGGTGGTGGTATTGCTGCTGTTGGTGGTGGTATTGCTGCTGTTGGTGGTGGTATTGCTGATGTTGGTGGTGGTATTGCTGCTGTTGGTGGTGGTATTGCTGCTGTTGGTGGTGGTATTGCTGCTGTTAGTGGTGGTACTGCTGCTGTTGGTGGTGGTACTGCTGCTGTTGGTGGTGGTATTGCTGCTGTTGGTGGTGGTATTGCTGCTGTTGGTGGTGGTATTGCTGCTGTTGGTGGTGGTATTGCTGCTGTTGGTGGTGGTATTGCTGCTGTTGGTGGTGGTATTGCTGCTGTTGGTGGTGGTATTGCTGCTGTTGGTGGTGGTATTGCTGCTGTTAGTGGTGGTACTGCTGCTGTTGGTGGTGGTACTGCTGCTGTTGGTGGTGGTATTGCTGCTGTTGGTGGTGGTATTGCTGCTGTTGGTGGTGGTATTGCTGCTGTTGGTGGTGGTATTGCTGCTGTTAGTGGTGGTACTGCTGCTGTTGGTGGTGGTATTGCTGCTGTTGGTGGTGGTACTGCTGCTGTTGGTGGTGGTATTGCTGCTGTTGGTGGTGGTATTGCTGCTGTTGGTGGTGGTATTGCTGCTGTTGGTGGTGGTATTGCTGCTGTTGGTGGTGGTATTGCTGCTGTTGGTGGTGGTATTGCTGCTGTTGGTGGTGGTATTGCTGCTGTTGGTGGTGGTATTGCTGCTGTTAGTGGTGGTACTGCTGCTGTTGGTGGTGGTATTGCTGCTGTTGGTGGTGGTATTGCTGCTGTTAGTGGTGGTACTGCTGCTGTTGGTGGTGGTACTGCTGCTGTTGTTGGTGCTGCTGTTCAATATCTTAGTGGGGAAAAACTAAACCCATACGAGTTACCACCTGGGCAGTGGGAATCAATCGTGGTTTATTGAAGGGATGACTATGTCTTCACGTCCTGCCTATTTTATCATTGATATCTATAATGTTATTGATGTTTATGTTAACAGTGATGTTTGTTATGACTAACGTTTATAACGTAGTATAATGTTTCTGTTACAGCTTGTCTAGCGACGAGGTCCTGGATACACGCAGCAGCGGAGAGAGTGTTGTAAGGGAGGGTCATCCCCAGGTCAAGGTAGGTCACACCTTTAACCTTTGATTTTTAAGGTCTAGCTACGTCTCTCTCTCTCTCTCTCTCTCTTTTTATTTTCACAAATGACATGGTTATACAGAGGAATATAATAGCTGGGTGTACATACCAAAAATCCCTTTGTATGCGGAGTATTTCTGACAGACTTAAAGATTAACTTAAGATTAGTCATTATACGAGTTATAGTGAGTACAGGAGAACTGTGTATCAGGTAATGCTACATGGTAATTATGGTAGAGATAGTAACCATGGTAGAGATAACCATTGTAGAGATAGTAACCATGGTAGTGATAGTAACCATGGTAGTGATAGTAACCATGGTAGTGATAGTAACCATGGTAGTGATAGTAACCATGGTAGTGATAGTAACCATGGTAGTGATAGTAACCATGGTAGTGATAGTAACCATGGTAGTGATAGTAACCATGGTAGTGTAACCATGGTAGTGATAGTAACCATGGTAGTGTAACCATGGTAGTGTAACCATGGTAGTGATAGTAACCATGGTAGTGTAACCATGGTAGTGATAGTAACCATGGTAGTGTAACCATGGTAGTGATAGTAACCATGGTAGTGATAGTAACCATGGTAGTGTAACCATGGTAGTGATAGTAACCATGGTAGTGATAGTAACCATGGTAGTGTAACCATGGTAGTGATAGTAACCATGGTAGTGATAGTAACCATGGTAGTGTAACCATGGTAGTGATAGTAACCATGGTAGTGATAGTAACCATGGTAGTGTAACCATGGTAGTGATAGTAACCATGGTAGTGTAACCATGGTAGTGATAGTAACCATGGTAGTGATAGTAACCATGGTAGTGATAGTAACCATGGTAGTGTAACCATGGTAGTGATAGTAACCATGGTAGTGATAGTAACCATGGTAGTGATAGTAACCATGGTAGTGTAACCATGGTAGTGATAGTAACCATGGTAGTGTAACCATGGTAGTGATAGTAACCATGGTAGTGATAGTAACCATGGTAGTGTAATCATGGTAGTGATAATCATTGTAGTGATGATAACCATGGTAGTGATGATAACCATGGTAGTGATAACCATGGTAGTGATGATAACCATGGTAGTGATGATAACCATGGTAGTGATGATAACCATGGTAGTGATGATAACCATGGTAGTGATGATAACCATGGTAGTGATAACCATGGTAGTGATGATAACCATGGTAGTGATAATCATGGTAGTGATAACCATGGTAGCAATAACCATGGTAGTGATAACCATTGTAGTGATGATAACCATGGTAGTGATAATAGCCATGGTAGTGATGATAACCATGGTAGAACACGTTACTCACCTATTTGTGGTTGCAGGGGTTGAGTTACATAGCTCCTGGCCCCACTTCACTGGTCGCTGATAGGTCCACTCTCCCTGCTCCAAGAGCCTTATCATACCTCATCTTAAAGCTGTGTATGGCTCCTGCCTCCACTACATCACTCTCCAGATTGTTCCACTTCCTGACAACTCTGTGACTGAAGAAATGCTTCCTAACATCCCTGTGACTCATCTGAGTCTTCAACTTCCAGTTGTGACCCCTTGTTGCTGTGTCACATCTCTGGAACATCCTGTCTTTGTCCATTTTGTAAATTCCTCTCAGTATTTTATACGTTGTTATCATGTCCTGCTTCATATTTGCAAATATACAGGGTTTGAAATCAAATAAAAATGACAAAGTTAGTTATATCAGTGGGCTCCTAACAGAAGTGAATGCCATATTCGGAGCATTTGCAGAAACACGTACAAGGGATGTTTTGGACGGAGAGATGAAGATAGAAAACTACAATATGTATAGATGCGATAGAATCAGTAGGTCACAGGGAGGAGTAGCAATCTATGTAAAGAATATACTTTCTGTTGCACAGAATTCTACAAATGATATAGTAGAAATTCTAGACATTAAAGTTGAAAATAGGAATTTGGTAATTATCCTAGTATACAAACCACCATCAGCAACTGCTGAGGAATTCACAGATCAGTTAAGTAAGATAGATAGCTATCTGGATAGGCTAGAAAATCCTACACCAGATATTTTACTCCTTGGAGATTTTAATCTCCCTCATGTAAAATGGAAGCTGGCACAATGTAATGTTATACCAGAAATATCCCCGGGAAGCACAATGTAATGTTATACCAGAAATATCCCTGGGCAGCACCCTGGCTCAACACGTACATACCAGGGAAATAATGAAGTTTTGTGAAAAGTACTCTTTAAACCAACAGGTAATTGATCCCACTAGAAATGAAAATATCCTGTAATTTGATATTCACAAACAACGAGGAACTGATCAGAGACACGACAGTTTCCAAAACTATTTACTCTGATCATAACATCATAGAGGTTCAAACTAGTACGTATTAACTCAGGGGTAGGAAACTGCATCGCTAAAGTTAGAGACGGGATGTTCAGTAAGTTTAATTTTAACAACCATAGAACTAATTGGGAAAAAATAAACCAAGAGCTATCAGACATACCCTGGGAATCAGACATGAGCGACCTAAATTCCCACCAGCGCCTAGAGAAGCTGAATACTGAAGCATACGAAATATGTATGAAACATGTACCATTGAGGAAACCCAGAGGAAGATCAGTTATAGAGAGAGAGCGTAGGAGATGGTACAGAAGAAGAAAATGGATTACTGAACTGCTTAAAAACACAAATATGCTACAACAGAGGAAAGATAGACTTAGCAGAGAGATCACTGAATTAGAGCAAAAACTTAGGATGTCATATCTCACAGAAGAAGTACAGTGGACCCCCGGTTTACGATATTATTTCATTCCAGAAGTATGTTCAGGTGCCAGTACTGAACGAATTTGTTCCCATAAAGAACATTGTGAAGTAGATTAGTCCATTTCAGACCCCCAAACATACACGTACAAACGCACTTACATAAATACATTTACATAATTGGTCGCATTGGGAGCTGATCGTAAAGCAGGGGTCCACTGTACAAAGGGAACAAAATATAACGAGTTTGTTTGGTATACTGAAAGCGGGTGGTCAATGATAAATGTCTTCGGAGGCTTCTTAGTTTATTGTTAAGTCGTGGTGGGTACACAGGCTTGTGTGTTGTGCCCATGGCCCGGGAGGGCCATCCCACGAGAGAGAGCTAGGCAGTAGGCCTTGTGTCTTGCTGCTAGGCCGCTGTGTGAGTGAGAGTGAGGCAAGGGCAGGCAGGCTGACGTGGCAACGCCTATAGGTGGCAGCACCAGCATGGCGCGAAATATGAACTAAGCTGGCAGACAGCATAGGCTGTCTGTGCAGACAGTACAGGCTGTCTACAAAAAGGCCATACAGGATTTTGCAAGAAACCCAAAATATTTCTATTCCTACGCAAAATCCAAGCTAAGAACTACCTGTAGAATTGGACCACTACTGAGAGGAGACTCGTATACTGACGATGAACAGAAAATGAGTGAAATTCTAAAAGAACAGTATGAGTCGGTGTTCAGCAACTCGCTAAATGACAGCAAGGTAGAAAATGCAGAAATATTTTTCACTCCAGAAGAAGGCTGCACAGACCAACTAACTGACATTAGTGCAAATCCCATAGATTTCGAGAAAGAAATGGAAAACATGCCCACTCAGCACCTGGACCAGATTCATGGAATGCTCTATTTATAAAGAAGTGCAAAGTACCACTAGCATATGCCCTCAGTATTCTTTGGAGAAAGAGCTTAGATCTAGGTGAAATACTGGAGGCCTTAAAGGGTGCAGACATAGCTCCTTTACACAAGGGAGGTAGTAGAGCACTAGCTAAAAATTAAAGACCAGTAGCCCTAACCTCTCACATCATAAAAATCTTCGAAAGAGTGATGAGACGGCAGGTTTCAAATTTCATGGACCAGCACAACCAACATAACCTGAACCAGCATGGTTTTACAGCAAGACAATCATGTCTGTCACAGCTGCTGAACCATTATGACAGAATTACGGAGGCACTGGAAGATGACCAAAGCACAGATGTGATTTACACAGATTTTGCAAAGGCATTTGACAAATGCGATCATGGAGTGATGGCGCACAAAATGAAGGCCATGGGCATTACGGGGAAGGTAGGCAGATGGATTTTCGGTTTCCTAACACCCAGAACACAAAAAGTAGTAGTGAACAGGGCAAGATCCAGCATCAGCGAGGTCAAAAGCTCAGTGCCCAAGGGACTGTCCTAGCACGTCTGCTGTTCCTCATCCTCATAACAGACATAGACAAAAACACCCGGCACACTTTTGCATCATCATTTGCAGATGACATTAAAATAAGCATGAAAGTCAGTACGGTAGAGGACACTGAAAAAGTACAGGAAGACATAAACAGGGTTTTCCAGTGGGCAGTGGAAAACAACATGACGTTCAATGGTGATAAGTTCCAGCTGCTTAGTTATGGAAAGAATGAAGAACTCAAAAGGAGCACTATATACAAAACTCAAGAGGGTCACCAAATAGAACGTAAGGAACACGTAAAAGACCTGGGAATAATTGTCAGCGGACCTTTCTTTTAAAGACCATAACAAGACAAAGATCACAACAGCCAGGAAGACGACTGGGTGGGTATTGAGAACTTTCAAAACAAGGGAAACAATGCCGATGGTGACACTCTTCAAATCGCTAGTGCTCCCTCACTTAGAATATTGCTAAGTGCTGACGGCCCCGTTCAGGGCAGGAGAAATATCGGAGCTGGAACAAATACAGAGATCGTTTATGGCTCACATTGAGCCAGTAAAGCACCTGAACTAATGGGAACGCCTGCAAGTCTTGAACATGTACTCATTGGAGCGGAGGAGAGAGAGGTATACATGATAATACAGTATATACCTGGAAGGTACTCGAGGGCTTGGTCCCAAATCTGCACACTGCCATAACATACTGGAGTGAGAGATATGGGAGGAAGTGTAAAATAAACCCAGTGAGGAGCAGGGGTGCGGTGGGGACACTAAGGGAACACTGTATCAACATCTTGGGTCCCAGACTTTTCAACATCTTACCAGAATATATCAGAAATACTGCTGGAACAAGTGTTGAAGCCTTCAAGAGGAAACTAGACAAGTATCTTCACCAGGTGCCGGATCAACCAGGCTGTGATGAATATGTGGGGCAGCGGGCCTCCAGCAGTAACAGCCTTGTTAACCAGGCGTGCAACAGACGAGCCTGGCCCATGGCTGGGCTCAGAGAGTAGATATACTCTCGAAATTCTTCAAAGGTATATCAAAGGTACGTCCTCCCTATCCATCCTGTCCTCCAGTGGTAGGAAGCCAGATGTGTGGGGGGCCCTCCTGTCCTCCAGTGGTAGGAAGCCAGGTGTGTGCCCTCCTGTCCTCCAGTGGTAGGAAGCCAGGTGTGTGGGGGCCCTCCTGTCCTCCAGTGGTAGGAAGCCAGGTGTGTGGGGGGCCCTCCTGTCCTCCAGTGGTAGGAAGCCAGATGTGTGGGGGCCCTCCTGTCCTCCAGTGGTAGGAAGCCAGGTGTGTGGGGGGCCCTCCTGTCCTCCAGTGGTAGGAAGCCAGATGTGAGGGGGCCCTCCTGTCCTCCAGTGGTAGGAAGCCAGATGTGTGGGGGGCCTCCTGTCCTCCAGTGGTAGGAAGCCAGATGTGTGGGGGGCCTCCTGTCCTCCAGTGGTAGGAAGCCAGATGTGTGGGGGGCCTCCTGTCCTCCAGTGGTAGGAAGCCAGATGTGTGGGGGCCCTCCTGTCCTCCAGTGGTAGGAAGCCAGGTGTGTGGATGCCCTCCAGTAGGAAGCCAGGTGTGTGGGTGTCCTCCAGTAGGAAGCCAGGTGTGTGGGTGTCCTGTCCTCCAGTAGGAAGCCAGGTCTGTGGGTGTCCTCCAGTAGGAAGCCAGGTGTGTGGGTGTCCTCCAGTAGGAAGCCAGGTGTGTGGGTGTCCTCCAGTAGGAAGCCAAGTGTGTGGGTGTCCTCCAGTAGGAAGCCAAGTGTGTGGGTGTCCTCCAGTAGGAAGCCAGGTGTGTGGGTGTCCTCCAGTAGGAAGCCAGGTGTGTGGGTGTCCTCCAGTAGGAAGCCAGGTGTGTGGGTGTCCTCCAGTAGGAAGCCAGGTGTGTGGGTGTCCTCCAGTAGGAAGCCAGGTGTGTGGGTGTCCTCCAGTAGGAAGCCAGGTGTGTGGGTGTCCTCCAGTAGGAAGCTAGGTGTGTGGGTGTCCTCCAGTAGGAAGCCAGGTGTGTGGGTGTCCTCCAGTAGGAAGCTAGGTGTGTGGGTGTCCTCCAGTAGGAAGCCAGGTGTGTGGGTGTCCTCCAGTAGGAAGCTAGGTGTGTGGGTGTCCTCCTGTCCTCCAGTAGGAAGCCAGGTGTGTGGGTGTCCTCCAGTAGGAAGCCAGGTGTGTGGGTGTCCTCCAGTAGGAAGCCAGGTGTGTGGGTGTCCTCAAGTAGGAAGCCAGGTGTGTGGGTGTCCTCCAGTAGGAAGCCAGGTGTGTGGGTGTCCTCCAGTAGGAAGCCAGGTGTGTGGGTGTCCTCCAGTAGGAAGCCAGGTGTGTGGGTGTCCTCCAGTAGGAAGCCAGGTGTGTGGGTGTCCTCCAGTAGGAAGCCAGGTGTGTGGGTGTCCTCCAGTAGGACGCCAGGTGTGTGGGTGTCCTCCAGTAGGACCCCAGGTGTGTGGGTGTCCTCCAGTAGGACGCCAGATGTGTGGGTGTCCTCCAGTAGGACGCCAGGTGTGTGGGTGTCCTCCAGTAGGACGCCAGGTGTGTGGGTGTCCTCCAGTAGGACGCCAGGTGTGTGGGTGTCCTCCAGTAGGACGCCAGGTGTGTGGGTGTCCTCCAGTAGGACGCCAGGTGTGGGTGTCCTCCAGTAGGACGCCAGGTGTGTGGGTGTCCTCCAGTAGGACGCCAAGTGTGTGGGTGTCCTCCAGTAGGACCCCAGGTGTGTGGGTGTCCTCCAGTAGGACCCCAGGTGTTTACCTGTGTGTGGGTGTCCTCCAGTAGGACGCCAGGTGTGTGGGTGTCCTCCAGTAGGACCCCAGGCGTGTGGGTGTCCTCCAGTAGGACCCCAGGTGTGTGGGTGTCCTCCAGTAGGAAGCCAGGTGTGTGGGTGTCCTCCAGTAGGACCCCAGGTGTGTGGGTGTCCTCCAGTAGGACCCCAGGCGTGTGGGTGTCCTCCAGTAGGACCCCAGGCGTGTGGGTGTCCTCCAGTAGGACGCCAGGTGTGGGTGTCCTCCAGTAGGACCCCAGGTGTGTGGGTGTCCTCCAGTAGGACCCCAGGTGTGTGGGTGTCCTCCAGTAGGACGCCAGGCGTGTGGGTGTCCTCCAGTAGGACGCCAGGTGTGTGGGTGTCCTCCAGTAGGACGCCAGGTGTGTGGGTGTCCTCCAGTAGGACGCCAGGTGTGTGGGTGTCCTCCAGTAGGACGCCAGGTGTGTGGGTATCCTCCAGTAGGACGCCAAGTGTGTGGGTGTCCTCCAGTAGGACCCCAGGTGTGTGGGTGTCCTCCAGTAGGACCCCAGGTGTTTACCTGTGTGTGGGTGTCCTCCAGTAGGACGCCAGGTGTGTGGGTGTCCTCCAGTAGGACGCCAGGTGTGTGGGTGTCCTCCAGTAGGACGCCAGGTGTGTCCTCCAGTAGGACGCCAGGTGTGTGGGTGTCCTCCAGTAGGACGCCAGGTGTGTGGGTGTCCTCCAGTAGGACGCCAGGTGTGTCCTCCAGTAGGACGCCAGGTGTGTGGGTGTCCTCCAGTAGGACGCCAGGTGTGTGGGTGTCCTCCAGTAGGACGCCAGGTGTGTGGGTGTCCTCCAGTAGGACGCCAGGTGTGTCCTCCAGTAGGACGCCAGGTATGTGGGTGTCCTCCAGTAGGACGCCAGGTGTGTGGGTGTCCTCCAGTAGGACGCCAGGTGTGTGGGTGTCCTCCAGTAGGACGCCAAGTGTGTGGGTGTCCTCCAGTAGGACCCCAGGTGTGTGGGTGTCCTCCAGTAGGACCCCAGGTGTTTACCTGTGTGTGGGTGTCCTCCAGTAGGACGCCAGGTGTGTCCTCCAGTAGGACGCCAGGTGTGTGGGTGTCCTCCAGTAGGACGCCAGGTGTGTGGGTGTCCTCCAGTAGGACGCCAGGTGTGTCCTCCAGTAGGACGCCAGGTGTGTGGGTGTCCTCCAGTAGGACGCCAGGTGTGTGGGTGTCCTCCAGTAGGACGCCAGGTGTGTGGGTGTCCTCCAGTAGGACGCCAGGTGTGTGGGTGTCCTCCAGTAGGACGCCAGGTGTGTGGGTGTCCTCCAGTAGGACGCCAGGTGTGTGGGTGTCCTCCAGTAGGACGCCAGGTGTGGGTGTCCTCCAGTAGGACGCCAGGTGTGTGGGTGTCCTCCAGTAGGACGCCAGGTGTGTGGGTGTCCTCCAGTAGGACGCCAGGTGTGTGGGTGTCCTCCAGTAGGAAGCCAGGTGTGTCCTCCAGTAGGACGCCAGGTGTGTCCTCCAGTAGGACGCCAGGTGTGTCCTCCAGTAGGACGCCAGGTGTGTGGGTGTCCTCCAGTAGGACGCCAGGTGTGTCCTCCAGTAGGACGCCAGGTGTGTCCTCCAGTAGGACGCCAGGTGTGTCCTCCAGTAGGACGCCAGGTGTGTCCTCCAGTAGGACGCCAGGTGTGTCCTCCAGTAGGACGCCAGGTGTGTGGGTGTCCTCCAGTAGGACGCCAGGTGTGTGGGTGCTGGAGGCTGCGGCAGATTTCACGTATAATTTCACGTATAATTCTTCAGATAGTGATAGATAAGATAGTAAACACCGGGTAAGGTACACCTGGTCGAGGGTATCACACCTGCCCTCACACTACCCACTTACACCCACCTAACACTGGGTGTACCCACCTAGTTGTCTTGGCAGTGGTCGAGACATAGCTCCTGGCCTTGACTCAACGACTGCTTGTACTGGTTTCTGACTAATACCTCTTAAACAGGTAAGTTTGTGTGAGGCTCTCTACCTGTATGGGTGTGGAGCCTAGGTGTGCTCCACACAGTGTGGTGGAGCCTGGGTGTGCTCCACACAGTGCAGTGTGGTGGAGCCTGGGTGTGCTACACACAGTACAGTGTGGTGGAGTCTGGGTGTGCTCCACACAGTACAGTGTGGTGGAGCCTGGGTGTGCTCCACACAGTGCAGTGTGGTGGAGCCTGGGTGTGCTACACACAGTATGGTGGAGCCTGGGTGTGCTCCACACAGTACAGTGTGGTGGAGTCTGGGTGTGCTCCACACAGTACAGTGTGGTGGAGTCTGGGTGTGCTCCACACAGTACAGTGTGGTGGAGCCTGGGTGTGCTCCACACAGTACAGTGTGGTGGAGCCTGGGTGTGCTCCACACAGTGCAGTGTGGTGGAGCCTGGGTGTGCTCCACACAGTGCAGTGTGGTGGAGCCTGGGTGTGCTACACACAGTATGGTGGAGCCTGGGTGTGCTCCACACAGTACAGTGTGGTGGAGTCTGGGTGTGCTCCACACAGTACAGTGTGGTGGAGTCTGGGTGTGCTCCACACAGTACAGTGTGGTGGAGCCTGGGTGTGCTCCACACAGTGCAGTGTGGTGGAGCCTGGGTGTGCTACACACAGTACAGTGTGGTGGAGTCTGGGTGTGCTCCACACAGTACAGTGTGGTGGAGTCTGGGTGTGCTCCACACAGTACAATATGGTGGAGCCTGGGTGTGCTCCACACAGTACAGTGTGGTGGAGCCTGGGTGTGCTCCACAGTGCAGTGTGGTGGAGTCTGGGTGTGCTCCACACAGTGCAGTGTGGTGGAGTCTGGGTGTGCTCCACACAGTGCAGTGTGGTGGAGTCTGGGTGTGCTCCACACAATGCAGTGTGGTGGAGTCTGGGTGTGCTCCACACAGTGCAGTGTGGAGGAGTATGGGTGTGCTCCACAGTGTGGTGGAGCCTGGGTGTGCTCCACAGTGTGGTGGAGCCTGGGTGTGCTCCACACAGTGCAGTGTGGTGGAGCCTGGGTGTGCTCCACACAGTACACTGTGGGGGAGCCTGGGTGTGCTCCACACAGTACAGTGTGGGGGAGCCTAGGTGTGCTCCACACAGTACAGTGTGGGGAGCCTGGGTGTGCTCCACACAGTACAGTGTGGTGGAGCCTGGGTGTGCTCCACACAGTGCAGTGTGGTGGAGCCTGGGTGTGCACCACACAGAACAGTGTGGTGGAGCCTGGGTGTGCTCCACACAGAACAGTGTGGTGGAGCCTGGGTGTGCTCCACAGTACAGTGTGGTGGAGCCTGGGTGTGCTCCACACAGTGCAGTGTGGTGGAGCCTGGGTGTGCTCCAAACTGTGCAGTGTGGTGGAGCCTGGGTGTGCTCCAAACTGTGCAGTGTGGTGGAGCCTGGGTGTGCTCCACACAGTACAGTGTGGTGGAGCCTGGGTGTGCTCCACACAGTACAGTGTGGTAGAGCCTGGGTGTGCTCCAAACTGTGCAGTGTGGTGGAGCCTGGGTTTGCTCCACACAGTACAGTATGGTGGAGCCTGGGTGTGCTCCACACAGCACAGTGTGAGGGAGCCTAGGTGTGCTCCACACAGTGCAGTGTGGCGGAGCCTGGGTGTGCTCCACAGTGCAGTGTGGTGGAGCCTGGGTGTGCTCCACACAGTGCAGTGTGGTGGAGCCTGGGTGTGCTCCAAACTGTGCAGTATGGTGGAGCCTGGGTGTGCTCTACACAGTACAGTGTGGTGGAGCCTCGGTGTGCTCCACACAGTACAGTGTGGTGGAGCCTCGGTGTGCTAGACACAGTACAGTGTGGTGGAGCCTGGGTGTGCTCCAAACTGTGCAGTGTGGTGGAGCCTGGGTGTGCTCCACACAGTACAGTGTGGTGGAGCCTGGTTGTGCTCCACACAGTACAGTGTGGAGCCTGGGTGTGCTCCAAACTGTGCAGTGTGGTGGAGCCTAGGTGTGCTCCACACAGTGCAGTGTGGTGGAGCCTGGGTGTGCTCCACACATTGTGGTGGAGCCTGGTGTGCTCCACACAGTGTGGTGGAGCCTGGTGTGCTCCACAGTGTGGTGGAGCCTGGTGTGCTCCACACAGTGTGGTGGAGCCTGGTGTGCTCCACACAGTGTGGTGGAACCTGGTATTCTCCACACAGTGTGGTGGACCCTGGTGTGCTCCACAGTGTGTTGGAGCCTGGTGTGCTCCACACAGTGTGGTGGAGCCTGGGTGTGCTCAGTGTGGTGGAGCCTGGTGTGTTCCACTGTGTGGTAGAGCCTGGTGTGCTCCACACAGTGTGGTGGAGCCTGGGTGTGCTCCACAGTGTGGTGGAGCCTGGTGTGCTCCACACAGTGTGGTGAAGCCTGGTGTGCTCCACAGTGTGGTGGAGCCTGGTGTGCTCCACACAGTGTGGTAGAGCCTGGGTGTGCTCCACACAGTGTGGTGGAGCCTGGGTGTGCTACAGTGTGGAGCCTGGTGTGCTCCAGTGTGGATCCTGGGTGTGCTCCACACAGTGTGGTGGAGCCTGGGTGTGCTCCACACAGTGTGGTGGAGCCTGGGTGTGCTCCAGTGTGGTGGAGCCTGGGTGTGCTCCACACAGTGTGGTTGAGCCTTGATGTGCCCCACACAGTGTGGTGGAGCCTGGTGTGCTCCACACAGCGTGGTGGAGCCTGGGTGTGCTCCACACTGTGGTGGAGCCTGGGTGTGCTCCACTCAGTGTGGTGGAGCCTGAGTGTGCTCCACACAGTGTGGTGGAGCCTGGTGTGCTCCACACAGTGTGGTGGAGCCTGGTGTGCTCCACACAGTGTGGTGGAGCCTGGAGTGCTCCACAGTGTGGTGGAGCCTGGTGTGCTCCACACAGTGTGGTGGAGCTTGGGTGTGCTCCACACAGTGTGGTGGAGCCTGGTGTGCTCCACACAGTGTGGTTGAGCCTTGATGTGCCCCACACAGTGTGGTGGAGCCTGGTGTGCTCCACACAGCGTGGTGGAGCCTGGGTGTGCTCCACACTGTGGTGGAGCCTGGGTGTGCTCCACTCAGTGTGGTGGAGCCTGAGTGTGCTCCACACAGTGTGGTGGAGCCTGGTGTGCTCCACACAGTGTGGTGGAGCCTGGAGTGCTCCACAGTGTGGTGGAGCCTTGGTGTGCTCCACACAGTGTGGTGGAGCCTTGGTGTGCTCCGCACAGTGTGGTGGAGCCTGGTGTGCTCGCACAGTGTGGTGGAGCCTGGTGTGCTCCACACAGTGGTGGAGCCTTGGTGTGCTTCACACAGTGTGGTGGAGCCTGGTGTGCTCCACACACTGTGGTGGAGCCTGGTGTGCTCCACACAGTGTGGTGGAGCTTGGTGTGCTCCACACAGTGTGGTGGAGCCTGGTGTGCTCCACACAGTGTGGTGGAGCCTGGGTGTGCTCCACAGTGGTGGAGCCTGGGTGTGCTCCGCACAGTGTGGTGGAGCCTGATGTGCTCCGCACAGTGTGGTGGAGCCTGGTGTGCTCCACATAGTGTGGTGGGAATTGGTGTGCTCCACACAGTGTGGTGGAGCCTGGTGTGCTCCACACAGTGTGGTGGAGCCTGGTGTGCTCCACACAGTGTGGTGGAGCCTGGTGTGCTCCACACAGTGTGGTGGAGCCTGGTGTGCTCCGCACAGTGTGGTGGAGCCTGGTGTGCTCCACACAGTGGTGGAGCCTTGGTGTGCTCCACACAATGTGGTGGAGCCTGGTGTGCTCCACACACTGTGGTGGAGCCTGGTGTGCTCCACACAGTGTGGTGGAGCTTGGTGTGCTCCACACAGTGTGGTGGAGCCTGGTGTGCTCCACAGTGTGGTGGAGCCTGGGTGTGCTCCACACAGTGTGGTGGAGCCTGGGTGTGCTCCGCACAGTGTGGTGGAGCCTGGTGTGCTCCGCACAGTGTGGTGGAGCCTGGTGTGCTCCACACAGTGTGGTGGAGCCTGGTGTGCTCCACACAGTGTGGAGCCTGGTGTGCTCCACACAGTGTGGTGGAGCCTGGTGTGCTCCACAGTGTGATGGAGCCTGGTGTGCTCCACATAGTGTGGTGGGACTTGGTGTGCTCCACACAGTGTGGTGGAGCCTGGTGTGCTCCACACAGTGTGGTGGAGCCTGGTGTGCTCCACACAGTGTGGTGGAGCCTGGTGTGCTCCACACAGTGTGGTGGAGCCTGGTGTGCTCCACACAGTGTGGTGGAGCCTGGTGTGCTCCACACAGTGTGGTGGAGCCTGGGCTCCTTCATATCCACCCAGGCAAAAAAAAATTCCTCTCGGTATAGCCGGTAATTTTACGTATGAGGTGAGGCATGAGGTGGGGCATGAGGTGAGGCATGAGGTGGGGCATGAGACGGGGCACGAGGTGAGGCATGCCAACACTGGTATGGTTGGTCGGTCACGCACGCACGCATTAATCCTGCGTGTATATTTGTAATTACAGGAGACAAGTCTAGAATATTGTAGTGGTCTGTTAACTGACCCTGCTATAGCATGGCTCTCCTGTATCAGCAGTCTAACATATACACACCAGCCATAGGGATGTTAGGAAGTATTTCTTCAGCTTTTGAGTTGTCAGGAAGTGGAATTGTCTGGAGAGCCAAGTAGTGTATGCAGGATCCATACGTAGCTTTAAGATGAGGTATGATAAGGCTCTTGGAGCAAAGAGTGGATCTAGTATCGACTAGCGAAGGCGCAGGGCCAGGAGCTGTAAACAAATAGGTGAGTACACACTCTCGGTCTTCAAGAATTATAAATTCCTGCTTAAAATACGGTATAAATCTCCAGTGACAAGCCCAGGACACTACCAGCAGACATCAACCTGCTACCTGGCTGTGGTTTGTACGCTGGTTTGCATGCGGCCAGCAGTAACAGCCTGGTTGAACAGGCCCTGATCCACCAGGAGGCCTGGTCATGGAGCGGGCCGCGGGGATGTTGACTCCCGGAACAGCATCCATGTATACGCTCCTGATCGTCCTGGTGTTGATGGCTTCGTATGTAAGCCTCAGACTTGAATGGGACACTATACAGTTTCTACCAGCATCAGAGCTCACACATCAACCTGATTGAGCATCAACAGTGAAATCTTTCAACGGGTGACAGATGTGGCACTGTTACAGATGAATCTCTGTCACTGTGATATCCTCATGTTCCATGTCAACATTTTCTCTGTTACTGTATTCCTGGTCATGTGGTATTTTGTCAGTCAATATATTTAGTTTCTGTTTTGTAACCTAATGTTTTCAAAATTACTCTGTTATATTTTGATTTAAACTTAATGGTGTCTGTGTGTACTTGTTGATTTGTGTTTGTAGTGGTGGGATTTGTGTTTGTAGTGGTGGGATTTGTGTTTGTAGTGGGATTTGTGTTTGTAGGGGTGGAATTTGTGTTTGTAGGGGGTGGGATTTGTTTGTAGGGGTGGGATTGTGTTTGTAGGGGTGGGATTTGTTTGTAGGGGTGGGATTTGTGTTTGTAGGGGTGGGATTTGTTTGTAGGGGTGGGATTGTGTTTGTAGGGGTGGGATTTGTTTGTAGGGGTGGGATTTGTGTTTGTAGGGGTGGGATTTGTTTGTAATGGTGGGATTTGTGTTTGTAATGCTGGGATTTGTGTTTGTAATGTTGGGATTTGTGTTTGTAGAGGTGGGATTTGTTTGTAGAGGTGGGATTTGTTTGTAGAGGTGGGATTTGTTTGTAGAGGTGGGATTTGTGTTTATAGAGATGATATTTATGTTTGTAGAGGTGGGATTTATGTTAATAGAGGTGGAACATGTTTGTAGAGGTGGGGCTTGCTTGTATATGTTTGACTTGTGTTATTAATGTGTTTTTGGTGGCTATGTATGGTCAGCTTAGAAGTGGAGTATTAGTGGTTGTCTTACGACCTGTAATATCTACTCTTGAAACTGTGTATAGTGTTTGTCTCTAAGTTTGCATCTTGTTCATACGTCTTCCCTGTGGTGGGAGGGAGTGATGCTGGGAAGGGAGGGATGCTAAGGAGGGAGGGATGCTGGGAAGGGAGGGATGCTTGGAAGGAAGGGAGGGAGGGAATGGAGGGATGCTGTGAAGGGAGGGAGGGATGCTGGGAAGGGAGGGAGGGAAGAAATAAAGGAAAGAACGTAGGCAGCTGCGACCCCAAACTGTCTCAGCTAAGGTGGAGTTTTTAACCTAAGCTGGGAGATTTCCCACATGTGCCACCCCTTCCCCTTCCCCCCTTCCCCTCAGCACCCTCCCCCCCCCATAGCACCTTTTACTCACCTCTAGTACTTTCAACCACCCATCTCCCCTCCTTCATCCTCTCCATCAGTCACACACTACCAGCTTCCTCAAGCAGCGTCTCCACAGTCCAGGTCTTCCAGTGATCCTGGTTGATCAGACGTTGATCCACTGGGAGGCCTGGCCAAGGACCGGGCCGCGGGGGGCTTTGACCCCCCGGAACACCTCCAGGTAGCCGCAGAAAATAATGAAGTTCAGTGTGGACAAATTCCAGCTGCTCCGTTATGGAAAAACCTGAGGAATTAAAAGCTAGGAGAGAGTATTAGAGATATTCTCACAACATGGAGCTATAAACTAATGCTAAGGACCTTGGAAGTGATAATGTCTGAGGATCTCACCTGTAAGAACCACAATAATGTTATCACAACTACCAGGAAAATGATGATAGGCTGGATAATGAGAACCTGCAAAGCAAAGGATGCCAATCCTGTTTAAGTCACTTGTTCTAAGCTGGATCACTGGTGTACACTAACAGCACCTTGCAAGGCAGGTGAAATTGCAGATCTGCAGAATATACAGAGGGTCTTCACTAGAGTAAAGTATCTCAATTACTGGGACCGTTTGAAGTCCCGTGACCTGTACTCCTTGGAACGCAGGCGAGAAAGGTACGTCATAATTTACACCTGGAAAATTCTTAAGGGACTGGTCCCAAATCTACACACACAAATCACTCCCTGTGAAAACAAAAGACTGGGCAAACGTTGCACCATCCCCCCAATGAAAAGCAAGGGTGCCATGAGTACACAGAAAATAGTGTCAGGGGCCCAAGACTGTTCAACATCCTCTCATTATACATTAAGAAGCATTACCAGTAGACCCCTGACTGTCATCACGAAAGCACTGGACAGACACCTAAGTCAATACCTGACCAGCGGGGCTGTGGTTCCTACGTTGCATTGCATGCGACCAGTAATAACAGCCTGATTGATCAGGCCCTGATCCACGGCAAGGCCTGGCCATGGAGCTGGCCACGGGGACGTTAACCCCCGGAACAGCCTGCAGGTAGACCCTGGCCACTACGTAGTCAGAGCCACCAGTGTTGTAGTGGTCAGTAGCTGGAGTGTAGTCACTGACTGCTGACAATGATGGTACTGTCCTGGTAACTGAGGTGAGTTAGACATGTGCAACACTGCGGTATCTTTATTGAGGGGGCCTTACGACACACAGTGACTTCATCAGTCCTAAACAAAGAAGGATGGCCAAGATCAGAAGGACTTTGAGGTGATTAGTCCCTGAGCCTGGAGCCGAGGATATGCTGTACCTTTCTGAAGACTGATGGACTGAACACATCTCCAGGCTGAGGGACTGATTGCTTCAAAATCCTTATCTTTCACCTTTCTCTGTATTGAACTGAAGAAGCCACTGACTAGCGAAACGTGCCCTCAGCAAAGATACCCAGGTGTTGCCCAGGAGTCTCATTCTTCAACTTAGGTTAATCATGAGTGGCACACTCCCAAGGTATCTTTGTTAGTAGTTACGTTAATAATGTGACACTGGTATCTGTGTGACAGCTGACTTGAGATACATATATTCACTGTGTTCTTCCCTCCTGTCTACCTTCTTGACTTTACTGTCTCTACAAGGTCAGTGGTGGACAGACATCTTGTTGATGTTACTGTCTCTACAAGGTCAGTGGTGGACAGACATCTTGTTGATGTTACTCTCTCTACAAGGTCAGTGGTGGACAGACATCTTGATGTTACTGTCTCTACAAGGTCAGTGGTGGACAGACATCTTGTTGATGTTACTGTCTCTACAAGGTCAGTGGTGGACAGACATCTTGTTGATGTTACTGTCTCTACAAGGTCAGTGGTGGACAGACATCTTGTTGATGTTACTGTCTCTACAAGGTCAGTAGTGGACAGACATCTTGTTGATGTTACTCTCTCTACAAGGTCAGTGGTGGACAGACATCTTGTTGATGTTACTGTCTCTACAAGGTCAGTAGTGGACAGACATCTTGTTGATGTTACTCTCTCTACAAGGTCACTAGTAGACAGACATCTTGTTACTGTGTCTACAAGGTCACTAGTAGACAGACATCTTGTTACTGTGTCTACAAGGTCACTAGTAGACAAACATCTTGTTACTGTGTCTACAAGGTCACTAGTAGACAGACATCTTGTTACTGTGTCTACAAGGTCACTAGTAGATAATAATCTTGCAGGAGGTTATAAAACTCGCTGCTACATCTTTCCTGCACACTTGAAGTCATATATTTTGCATTTTTCCATTCTTCGTACAAGAGCAGTTTTGCCAAATCTGTTAAATTTGTTGGTATTTGTGGCACTTGTTGTGTAAATATGATCTGGCTGCTTCTGGTGCAGTTTCCCCTTCAAACATTCCGCACTTGTTCTGGTATTTAGTGAGGATTGATACCTGTTGGTAGTAGGTTGATATCTGGTAGTGCAGATCATATCTCTCACTCCAGTACGTTGGTGTGGACCAGGTAGTGGTGTGGACCAGGTAGTGGTGTGGACCAGGTAGTGGTGTGGGCCAGACAATAGTGTGTACCAGGTAGTGGGGTGGATCAGGTAGTGGTGTGGACCAGGTAGTGGTGTGGACCAGGCAGTGGTGTGGACCAGGTAGTGGTGTGGACCAGGTAGTGGTGTGGACCAGGTAGTGGTGTGGGCCAGACAATAGTGTGTACCAGGTAGTGGGGTGGATCAGGTAGTGGTGTGGACCAGGTAGTGGTGTGGACCAGGTAGTGGTGTGGACCAGGTAGTGTTGTGGACCAGGTAGTGGTGTGGACCAGGTAGTGGTGTGGGCCAGGTAGTGGTGTGGACCAGGTAGTGGTGTGGACCAGGTAGTGGTGTGGACCAGGTAGTGGTGTGGACCAGGTAGTGGTGTGGACCAGGTAGTGGTGTGGACCAGGTAGTGGTGTGGACCAGGTAGTGGTGTGGACCAGGTAGTGTTGTGGACCAGGTAGTGGTGTGGACCAGGTAGTGTTGTGGACCAGGTAGTGGTGTGGACCAGGTAGTGGTGTGGACCAGGTAGTGTTGTGGACCAGGTAGTGGTGTGGACCAGGTAGTGGTGTGGACCAGGTAGTGGGGTGGACCAGGTAGTGTTGTGGACCAGGTAGTGGTGTGGACCAGGTAGTGGTGTGGACCAGGTAGTGGTGTGGACCAGGTAGTGGTGTGGACCAGGTAGTGGTGTGGGCCAGGTAGTGGTGTGGACCAGGTAGTGGTGTGGACCAGGTAGTGGTGTGGACCAGGTAGTGGTGTGGACCAGGTAGTGGTGTGGACCAGGTAGTGGTGTGGACCAGGTAGTGGTGTGGGCCAGACAATAGTGTGTACCAGGTAGTGGTGTGGACCAGGTAGTGGTGTGGACCAGGTAGTGGTGTGGACCAGGTAGTGGTGTGGACCAGGTAGTGTTGTGGACCAGGTAGTGGTGTGGACCAGGTAGTGGTGTGGACCAGGTAGTGGGGTGGATCAGGTAGTGGTGTGGGCCAGGTAGTGGTGTGGACCAGGTAGTGGTGTGGGCCAGGTAGTGGTGTGGACCAGGTAGTGGTGTGTACCAGGTAGTGGTGTGGGCCAGGTAGTGGTGTGGACCAGGTAGTGGTGTGGGCCAGGTAGTGGTGTGGACCAGGTAGTGGTGTGGGCCAGGTAGTGGTGTGGACCAGGTAGTGGTGTGGACCAGGTAGTGGTGTGTACCAGGTAGTGGTGTGGACCAGGTAGTGGTGTGGACCAGGTAGTGGTGTGGGCCAGACAATAGTGTGGACCAGGTAGTGGTGTGGACCAGGTAGTGGGGTGGATCAGGTAGTGGTGTGGGCCAGGAAGTGTTGTGGACCAGGTAGTGGGGTGGATCAGGTAGTGGTGTGGACCAGGTAGTGGTGTGGACCAGGTAGTGGTGTGGGCCAGGAAGTGTTGTGGACCAGGTAGTGGTGTGGGCCAGCCAATAGTGTGTACCAGGTAGTGGGGTGGATCAGGTAGTGGTGTGGACCAGGTAGTGGTGTGGACCAGGTAGTGGTGTGGACCAGGTAGTGGTGTGGATCAGGTAGTGGTGTGGGCCAGGAAGTGTTGTGGACCAGGTAGTGGGGTGGATCAGGTAGTGGTGTGGACCAGGTAGTGGTGTGGGCCAGCCAATAGTGTGTACCAGGTAGTGGGGTGGATCAGGTAGTGGTGTGGACCAGGTAGTGGTGTGGACCAGGTAGTGGTGTGGACCAGGTAGTGGTGTGGACCAGGTAGTGGTGTGGACCAGGTAGTGGTGTGGACCAGGTAGTGGTGTGGATCAGGTAGTGGTGTGGGCCAGGAAGTGTTGTGGACCAGGTAGTGGGGTGGATCAGGTAGTGGTGTGGACCAGGTAGTGTTGTGGACCAGGTAGTGGTGTGGGCCAGACAATAGTGTGTACCAGGTAGTGGGGTGGATCAGGTAGTGGGGTGGATCAGGTAGTGGTGTGGGCCAGGAAGTGTTGTGGACCAGGTAGTGGGGTGGATCAGGTAGTGGTGTGGACCAGGTAGTGGTGTGGACCAGGTAGTGGGGTGGATCAGGTAGTGGGGTGGATCAGGTAGTGGGGTGGATCAGGTAGTGGTGTGGGCCAGGTAGTGGGGTGGATCAGGTAGTGGTGTGGACCAGGTAGTGGTGTGGACCAGGTAGTGGGGTGGATCAGGTAGTGGGGTGGATCAGGTAGTGGTGTGGACCAGGTAGTGGTGTGGACCAGGTAGTGGTGTGGACCAGGTAGTGGTGTGGATCAGGTAGTGGTGTGGGCCAGGAAGTGTTGTGGACCAGGTAGTGGGGTGGATCAGGTAGTGGTGTGGACCAGGTAGTGTTGTGGACCAGGTAGTGGTGTGGGCCAGCCAATAGTGTGGACCAGGTAGTGGGGTGGATCAGGTAGTGGTGTGGACCAGGTAGTGTTGTGGACCAGGTAGTGGTGTGGGCCAGACAATAGTGTGTACCAGGTAGTGGGGTGGATCAGGTAGTGGGGTGGATCAGGTAGTGGTGTGGGCCAGGAAGTGTTGTGGACCAGGTAGTGGGGTGGATCAGGTAGTGGTGTGGACCAGGTAGTGGTGTGGACCAGGTAGTGGGGTGGATCAGGTAGTGGGGTGGATCAGGTAGTGGGGTGGATCAGGTAGTGGTGTGGGCCAGGTAGTGGGGTGGATCAGGTAGTGGTGTGGACCAGGTAGTGGTGTGGACCAGGTAGTGGGGTGGATCAGGTAGTGGTGTGGACCAGGTAGTGGTGTGGACCAGGTAGTGGGGTGGATCAGGTAGTGGGGTGGATCAGGTAGTGGTGTGGACCAGGTAGTGGTGTGGACCAGGTAGTGGTGTGGACCAGGTAGTGGTGTGGATCAGGTAGTGGTGTGGGCCAGGAAGTGTTGTGGACCAGGTAGTGGGGTGGATCAGGTAGTGGTGTGGACCAGGTAGTGTTGTGGACCAGGTAGTGGTGTGGGCCAGCCAATAGTGTGGACCAGGTAGTGGGGTGGATCAGGTAGTGGTGTGGACCAGGTAGTGTTGTGGACCAGGTAGTGGTGTGGGCCAGACAATAGTGTGTACCAGGTAGTGGGGTGGATCAGGTAGTGGGGTGGATCAGGTAGTGGTGAGGGCCAGGAAGTGTTGTGGACCAGGTAGTGGGGTGGATCAGGTAGTGGTGTGGACCAGGTAGTGGTGTGGACCAGGTAGTGGGGTGGATCAGGTAGTGGGGTGGATCAGGTAGTGGTGTGGGCCAGGTAGTGGGGTGGATCAGGTAGTGGTGTGGACCAGGTAGTGGTGTGGACCAGGTAGTGGGGTGGATCAGGTAGTGGTGTGGACCAGGTAGTGGGGTGGACCAGGTAGTGGGGTGGATCAGGTAGTGGGGTGGATCAGGTAGTGGTGTGGACCAGGTAGTGGTGTTGACCAGGTAGTGGTGTGGACCAGGAAGTGTTGTGGACCAGGTAGTGGTGTGGGCCAGACAATAGTGTGTACCAGGTAGTGGGGTGGATCAGGTAGTGGGGTGGATCAGGTAGTGGTGTGGGCCAGGAAGTGTTGTGGACCAGGTAGTGGGGTGGATCAGGTAGTGGTGTGGACCAGGTAGTGGTGTGGACCAGGTAGTGGTGTGGACCAGGTAGTGGTGTGGACCAGGTAGTGGTGTGGACCAGGTAGTGGGGTGGATCAGGTAGTGGTGTGGACCAGGTAGTGGTGTGGACCAGGTAGTGGGGTGGATCAGGTAGTGGGGTGGACCAGGTAGTGGTGTGGACCAGGTAGTGGTGTGGACCAGGAAGTGTTGTGGACCAGGTAGTGGTGTGGACCAGGTAGTGATGTGGACCAGATAGTGGGGTGAACCAGGTAGTGGTGTGGACCAGGTAGTGGTGTGGACCAGGTAGTGGTGTGGACCTGGTACTGGTGTGGACCGGGTAGTGGTGTGGACCAGGTAGTGGTATGGACCAGGTAGTGGTGTGGACCAGATAGTGGTGTGGACCAGGTAGTGATGTGGGCCAGGTAAGTGTGTACCAGGTAGTGGGGTGGATCAGGTAGTGGTGCGGACCAGGTAGTGGTGTGTACCAGGTAGTGGGGTGAACCAGGTAGTGATGTGGACCAGGTAGAGGTGTGGACCAGGTAGTGGTGTGGACCTGATAGTGGTGTGGACCAAGTAATGGTGTGGACTAGGTAGTGATGTGGACCAGGTAGCGGGGTGGACCAGGTAGTGGGGTGGACCAGGTAGTGGGGTGGACCAGGTAGTGGGGCGGACCAGGTAGTGGGGTGGACCAGGTAGTGGGGCGGACCAGGTAGTGGGGTGGACCAGGTAGTAGGGTGGACCAGGTAGTGGGGTGGACCAGGTAATAGGGTGGACCAGGTAGTGGGATGGACCAGGTAGTGGGGTGGACCAGGTAGTGGGGTGGACCAGGTAATAGGGTGGACCAGGTAGTGGGGTGGACCAGGTAGTGGTGTGGAGCAGGTAGTGGGGTGGACCAGGTAATAGGCTGGACCAGGTAGTGGTGTGGACCAGGTAGAGGGGTGGACCAGGTAATAGGCTGGATCAGGTAGTGGTGTGGACCAGGTAGTGGGGTGGACCAGGTAGTGGTGTGGACCAGGTAGTGGTATGGACCAGGTAGTGGTGTGGACCAGATAGTGGTGTGGACCAGGTAGTGATGTGGGCCAGGTAAGTGTGTACCAGGTAGTGGGGTGGATCAGGTAGTGGTGCAGACCAGGTAGTGGTGTGTACCAGGTAGTGGGGTGAACCAGGTAGTGATGTGGACCAGGTAGAGGTGTGGACCAGGTAGTGGTGTGGACCTGATAGTGGTGTGAACCAAGTAATGGTGTGGACTAGGTAGTGATGTGGACCAGGTAGCGGGGTGGACCAGGTAGTAGTGTGGACCAGGTAGTGGGGTGGACCAGGTAGTGGGGTGGACCAGGTAGTGGGGTAGACCAGGAAGTGGGGCGGACCAGGTAGTGGGGTGGACCAGGTAGTGGGGCGGACCAGGTAGTGGGGTGGACCAGGTAGTAGGGTGAACCAGGTAATGGGGTGGACCAGGTAATAGGGTGGACCAGGTAGTGGGATGGACCAGGTAGTGGGGTGGACCAGGTAGTGGGGTGGACCAGGTAGTGGGGTGGACCAGGTAATAGGGTGGACCAGGTAGTGGTGTGGACCAGGTAGTGGGGTGGACCAGGTAATAGGCTGGACCAGGTTGTGGTGTGGACCAGGTAGTGGGGTGGACCAGGTAGTGGTGTGGACCAGGTAGTGGGGTGGACCAGGTAATAGGCTGGACCATGTAGTGGTGTGGACCAGGTAGTGGGGTGGACCAGGTAGTGGGGTGGACCAGGTAGTGGTGTGGACCAGGTAGTGGGGAGGACCAGGTAGTGGTGTGGACCAGGTAGTGGTGTGGACCAGGTAGTGGTGTGGACCAGGTAGTGGGGAGGACCAGGTAGTGGGGTGGACCAGGTAGTGGTGTGGACCAGGTAGTGGTGTGGACCAGGTAGTGGGGAGGACCAGGTAGTGGTGTGGACCAGTGAGGTGGACCAGGTCATGAGGTGTGGGGGAGGGTAGGGGAAGCATCAAGGGGAGAGGAAGATGAGGGGAGACCAGTCATCTCCCACTCAGCGGGGAGAACGTACGTGTGTCCCCTCTCTCCGTCCGTCCGTTCTATCGTCGTGTACGTCGACACTGGATTACCCAAACCCCGGCCGAGGGGAAGCGCTAAACCCTGTGGGTACGTCTCTTGGTATACCCCTGCTGGGTATACTGAGGCTGGTATACCCATCCTGGGTATCCTGATGTTGGTATACCCGTCCTGGGTATCCTGAGATTGGTATATCCGTCCTGGGTATCCTGAGGTTGTATACCCATCCTGGGTATCCTGAGATTGGTATACCCATCCGGGGTGTCCTGAGGTTGGTATACCCATCCTGGGTATCCTGAGGTTGGTATACCCATCCTGGGTATCCTGGGGTTGGTATACCCGTCCTGGGTATCCTGAGATTGGTATACCCATCATGGGTATACTGAAGTTGGTATATTCATCATGGGTATCCTGAGGATGGTATACCCATTTTAGGTATCCTGAGGTTGGTATACCCATCATCGGTATACTGAGGTTGGTATATCCATCATGGGTATCCTGAGTGTGGTATACTCATTTTGGGTATTCTGAGGTTGTACACCCATCCTGGGTATCCTGAGATTGGTATACCCATCCGGGGTGTCCTGAGGTTGGTATACCTATCCTGGGTATCCTGAGATTGGTATACCTGTCCTGGGTATCCTGAGATTGGTATACCCGTCCAGGGTACCCTGAGGTTGGTATACCCGTCCAGGGTACCCTGAGGCTGGTATACCCGCCCAGGCTATCCTGAGGTTGGTATACCCATCCTTAGTGTCCTGAGGTTGGTATAACCGTCAAGGGTATCTAGAGGTTGATATACCCGTCTAGGGCACCCTTTGGTTGGTGTCCTGAGGTTGGTATACCCATCCAAGGTACCCTGAGGGTGATATACCCATCCTGGGTATCCTGAGGTTGGTATACCCATCCTGGGTATCCTGAGGGTGGTATACTCATCCTGGGTATCCTGAGGGTGGTATATCCATCCTGGGTATCCTGAGGGTGGTATACCCATCCTGAGCGTGGTATACCCATCCGGGTATCCTGAGGGTGGTATACCCATCCTGGGTATCCTGAGGGTGGTATACCCATCCTGGGTATCTTGAGGGTGGTATACCCATCCTGGGTATCCTGAGGGTGGTATACCCATCCTGGGTATCCTGATGGTGGTATACCCATCCTGGGTATCCAGTGTTGTTGCAATACCAACAGTAATTACCTTACATGGTGGCTACCAGTAATTACCTTACATGGTACCAGTAATTACCTTACATGGTTGGTACCAGTAATTACCTTACATGGTTGCTACCAGTAATTACCTTACATGGTACCAGTAATTACCTTACATGGTTGGTACCAGTAATTACCTTACATGGTTGCTACCAGTAATTACCTTACATGGTACCAGTAATTACCTTACATGGTTGGTACCAGTAATTACCTTACATGGTTGGTACCAGTAATTACCTTACATAGTTGCTACCAGTAATTACCTTACATGGTTGCTACCAGTAATTACCTTACATGGTTGCTACCAGTAATTACCTTACATGGTACCAGTAATTACCTTACATGGTTGCTACCAGTAATTACCTTACATAGTTGCTACCAGTAATTACCTTACATGGTACCAGTAATTACCTTACATGGTTGCTACCAGTAATTACCTTACATGGTACCAGTAATTACCTTACATGGTTGCTACCAGTAATTACCTTACATGGTTGCTACCAGTAATTACCTTACATGGTACCAGTAATTACCTTACATGGTTGGTACCAGTAATTACCTTACATGGTTGCTACCAGTAATTACCTTACATAGTTGCTACCAGTAATTACCTTACATGGTTGCTACCAGTAATTACCTTACATGGTTGCTACCAGTAATTACCTTACATGGTTGCTACCAGTAATTACCTTACATGGTACCAGTAATTACCTTACATGGTTGGTACCAGTAATTACCTTACATGGTTGCTACCAGTAATTACCTTACATAGTTGCTACCAGTAATTACCTTACATGGTTGCTACCAGTAATTACCTTACATGGTTGCTACCAGTAATTACCTTACATGGTCCAGTAATTACCTTACATGGTTGGTACCAGTAATTACCTTACATGGTACCAGTAATTACCTTACATGGTTGGTAAAAGTAATTACCTTACATGGTTGCTACCAGTAATTACCTTACATGGTTGCTACCCGTAATTACATGGTTGCTACCAGTAATTACCTTACATGGTTGCTACCAGTAATTACCTTACATGGTTGCTACCAGTAATTACCTTACATGGTTGCTACCAGTAATTACCTTACATGGTTGCTACCAGTAATTACCTTACATGGTTGGTACCAGTAATTACCTTACATGGTTGCTACCAGTAATTACCTTACATGGTGCCAGTAATTACCTTACATGGTTGGTACCAGTAATTACCTTACATGGTTGCTACCAGTAATTACCTTACATGGTTGGTACCAGCAATTACCTTACATGGTTGCTACCAGTAATTACCTTACATGGTGCCAGTAATTACCTTACATGGTTGCTACCAGTAATTACCTTGGTTTCTACCAGTAATTACCTTACATGGTTGCTACCAGTAATTACCTTACATGGTTGCTACCAGTAATTACCTTACATGGTTGCTACCAGTAATTACCTTACATGGTTGCTACCAGTAATTACCTTACATGGTTGCTACCAGTAATTACCTTACATGGTTGCTACCAGTAATTACCTTACATGGTTGCTACCAGTAATTACCTTACATGGTTGCTGCCAGTAATTACCTTACATGGTTGCTGCCAGTAATTACCTTACATGGTTGCTACCAGTAATTACCTTACATGGTTGCTGCCAGTAATTACCTTACATGGTTGCTACCAGTAATTACCTTACATGGTTGCTACCAGTAATTACCTTACATGGTTGCTACCAGTAATTACCTTACATGGTTGGTACCAGTAATTACCTTACATGGTTGCTACCAGTAATTACCTTACATGGTTGCTACCAGTAATTACCTTACATGGTTGGTACCAGTAATTACCTTACATGGTTGCTGCCAGTAATTACCTTACATGATTGGTACCAGTAATTACCTTACATGGTTGCTACCAGTAATTACCTTACATGGTTGCTACCAGTAATTACCTTACATGGTTGCTACCAGTAATTACCTTACATGGTTGGTACCAGTAATTACCTTACATGGTTGCTGCCAGTAATTACCTTACATGATTGGTACCAGTAATTACCTTACATGGTTGCTACCAGTAATTACCTTACATGGTTGCTACCAGTAATTACCTTACATGGTTGGTACCAGTAATTACCTTACATGGTTGCTACCAGTAATTACCTTACATGGTTGCTACCAGTAATTACCTTACATGGTTGCTACCAGTAATTACCTTACATGGTTGCTACCAGTAATTACCTTACATGGTTGCTACCAGTAATTACCTTACATGGTTGCTACCAGTAATTACCTTACATGGTTGCTACCAGTAATTACCTTACATGGTTGCTACCAGTAATTACCTTACATGGTTGCTACCAGTAATTACCTTACATGGTTGCTACCAGTAATTACCTTACATGGTTGCTACCAGTAATTACCTTACATGGTTGCTACCAGTAATTACCTTACATGGTTGCTACCAGTAATTACCTTACATGGTTGCTACCAGTAATTACCTTACATGGTTGCTACCAGTAATTACCTTACATGGTACCAGTAATTACCTTACATGGTTGGTACCAGTAATTACCTTACATGGTTGCTACCAGTAATTACCTTACATAGTTGCTACCAGTAATTACCTTACATGGTTGCTACCAGTAATTACCTTACATGGTTGCTACCAGTAATTACCTTACATGGTCCAGTAATTACCTTACATGGTTGGTACCAGTAATTACCTTACATGGTACCAGTAATTACCTTACATGGTACCAGTAATTACCTTACATGGTTGGTAAAAGTAATTACCTTACATGGTTGCTACCAGTAATTACCTTACATGGTTGCTACCCGTAATTACATGGTTGCTACCAGTAATTACCTTACATGGTTGCTACCAGTAATTACCTTACATGGTTGCTACCAGTAATTACCTTACATGGTTGCTACCAGTAATTACCTTACATGGTTGGTACCAGTAATTACCTTACATGGTTGGTACCAGTAATTACCTTACATGGTTGCTACCAGTAATTACCTTACATGGTGCCAGTAATTACCTTACATGGTTGGTACCAGTAATTACCTTACATGGTTGGTACCAGTAATTACCTTACATGGTTGCTACCAGTAATTACCTTACATGGTTGGTACCAGTAATTACCTTACATGGTTGGTACCAGTAATTACCTTACATGGTTGCTACCAGTAATTACCTTACATGGTTGGTACCAGTAATTACCTTACATGGTTGGTACCAGTAATTACCTTACATGGTTGCTACCAGTGATTGTATCACTGTTACGTAATAATTAAGTTAAAACACTTAAGTGGCGGCCACTGTGAAATAAGTGTCTAAAGTGACCTTTAAGAGGAGTAGCCGTTTATTGTGACCACTTAGTGTTACGAGTGAGTAAAGTGCTGGTGAATAGTGATGAGTGTGAGGAACACTTAAGTGTGGGTGCAAAATTAAGTGCTACGTACAGGAAATATCAAGTGAATGGTGTTACCACTATACCCTGCTCACTACCAAGCTGGTTCATCACCACAACAGTCTGGTTGATCACCATAACGGTCTGGTTCATCACAGCAGTCTGGTTGATTACCATAACGGTCTGGTTCATCACAACAGTCTGGTTCATCACCACAAGATTGGTTCATCACCACAACGGTCTGGTTCACCACAAGTCTGGTTCATCACCACAACGGTCTGGTTCACCACAAGTCTGGTTCATCACCACAACGGTCTGGTTCACCACAAGTCTGGTTCATCACCACAACGGTCTGGTTCATCA
This sequence comes from Cherax quadricarinatus, assembly GCF_038502225.1. Lineage (NCBI taxonomy): Eukaryota > Metazoa > Arthropoda > Malacostraca > Decapoda > Parastacidae > Cherax > Cherax quadricarinatus. The sequence continues at coordinate 263,097 of NC_091387.1, forward strand.
CCACAACAGTCTCATAACCACTACAACAGTTTGGTTGATCACAATGTCGTTGGTTTGGATGAACATAATTCATTATTACTGCAGTAAACGGAGGAGGAAGGTGAGTACAGGCATTGATAGTAGTAGTAGTGGTGGTAGTAGTAGTGGTAGTAGTGGTGGTAGTGGTGGTAGTAGTAGTAGTGGCAGTAGTGGCAGTAGTAGTAGTAGTATTGGCAGTAGTGGTAGTAGTGGCAGTAGTAGTAGTAGTGGTAGTAGAAGTAGTGGTAGTAGTAGTAGTGGCAGTAGTAGTAGTAGTGGCAGTAGTAGTAGTAGTAGTAGTATTGGCAGTAGTAGTAGTATTGGCAGTAGTAGTAGTATTGGCAGTAGTAGTAGTATTGGCAGTAGTAGTAGTAGTGGTAGTAGTAGTAGTGGTAGTAGTAGTAGTGGCAGTAGTAGTGGCAGTAGTAGTAGTGGCAGTAGTAGTGGTGGCAGTAGTAGTAGTAGTAGTGGCAGTAGTAGTAGTGGCAGTAGTAATAGTGTTGTAGGGGCTCGGTAATGGATTTTGGTAATAAACACACACATAGGATGTCTTGGTAGCATATGTTAAGATAACGAAAGCGCTTAGAGCCTTGACCTGTACTCTGTTATATCTCCCCTTACAGTGCCTGACCCAGTGCCCAGAGGCACGGCACTCAAGGAGCTCATGATATCACAAGCAGTGACACAACGGTCAGTGATTCACCCAACGGTTTTAATGGAGTCACATAGTCAGGGAGGTGGTGACTGTAACAGTTACTGGTATTAGTACACAGAGTACACGGTGCTACTGACAGCTCAGCGATGGTAATGTATGGCGTCCCAACATACAGCTAATGCAAGCTAGAGACTACATGTGTACGACTCTGGGCTGATTCCATACAGTGCCAAAGTACACAACAGTTGAACGTTGTAACTATACATAAGAATGTTAGGACCCTAGTGGAGGAAGTGACAGGTGGAGAAGGCTTGGTGTGGGTGGGTGGCGCAGCTTGCGTGGGTGGTGGTTAGTAGTAGTGACAGTAGTAGTAGTAGTGACAGTAGTAGTAGTGACAGTAGTAGTAGTAGTAGTAGTAGTGACAGCGGTAGTAGTAGTAACTAGTAGTACTGACGAGGTTAGGTATTAGTGTGATGTTAGTGCTGCACGACACTTTTTGTTAAGTTCTGTTTAAGGCTTGTGGTGTCACCTGGTCTAAGTTGTTGCTGTATGTCTTGTGGTGTGTCACCTGGTCTAAGTTGTTGCTGTATGTCTTGTGGTGTGTCACCTGGTCTAAGTTGCTGCACTATTTCTTGTGGTGTGTCACCTGGTCTAAGTTGTTGCTGTATGTCTCGTGGTGTGTCACCTGGTCTAAGTTGCTGCACTATGTCTTGTGGTGTGTCACCTGGTCTAAGTTGTTGCTGTATGTCTTGTGGTGTGTCACCTGGTCTAAGTTGCTGCACTATGTCTTGTGGTGTGTCACCTGGTCTAAGTTGTTGCACTATGTCTTGTGGTGTGTCACCTGGTCTAAGTTGTTGCACTATGTCTTGTGGTGTGTCACCTGGTCTAAGTTGTTGCACTATGTCTTGTGGTGTGTCACCTGGTCTAAGTTGTTACACTGTCTTGTGGTGTGTCACCTGGCCTAAGTTGTTGCACTATGTCTTGTGGTGTGTCACCTGGTCTAAGATGCTGCACTATGTCTTGTGGTGTGTCACCTGGTCTAAGTTGTTGCACTATGTCTTGTGGTGTGTCACCTGGTCTAAGATGCTGCACTATGTCTTGTGGTGTGTCACCTGGTCTAAGATGCTGCACTATGTCTTGTGGTGTGTCACCTGGTCTAAGTTGTTGCACTATGTCTTGTGGTGTGTCACCTGGTCTAAGTTGCTGCACTATGTCATGTGGTGTGTCACCTGGTCTAAGTTGTTGCACTATGTCTTGTGGTGTGTCACCTGGTCTAAGTTGCTGCACTATGTCATGTGGTGTGTCACCTGGTCTAAGTTGTTGCACTATGTCTTGTGGTGTGTCACCTGGTCTAAGACTGCACTATGTTTTGTGGTGTGTCACCTGGTCTAAGTTGCTGCACTATGTCTTGTGGTGTGTCACCTGGTCTAAGTTGTTACACTATGTCTTGTGGTGTGTCACCTGGTCTAAGTTGCTGCACTATGTCTTGTGGTGTGTCACCTGGTCTAAGTTGTTGCACTATGTCTTGTGGTGTGTCACCTGGTCTAAGTTGCTGCACTATGTCTTGTGGTGTGTCACCTGGTCTAAGTTGTTGCACTATGTCTTGTGGTGTGTCACCTGGTCTAAGTTGTTGCACTATGTCTTGTGGTGTGTCACCTGGTCTAAGTTGCTGCACTATGTCATGTGGTGTGTCACCTGGTCTAAGTTGTTGCACTATGTCTTGTGGTGTGTCACCTGGTCTAAGTTGCTGCACTATGTCTTGTGGTGTGTCACCTGGTCTAAGTTGCTGCACTATGTCTTGTGGTGTGTCACCTGGTCTAAGTTGCTGCACTATGTCTTGTGGTGTGTCACCTGGTCTAAGTTGTTGCACTATGTCTTGTGGTGTGTCACCTGGTCTAAGACTGCACTATGTCTTGTGGTGTGTCACCTGGTCTAAGTTGTTGCACTATGTCTTGTGGTGTGTCACCTGGTCTAAGACTGCACTATGTCTTGTGGTGTGTCACCTGGTCTAAGTTGTTGCACTATGTCTTGTGGTGTGTCACCTGGTCTAAGACTGCACTATGTCTTGTGGTGTGTCACCTGGTCTAAGACTGCACTATGTCTTGTGTGTCACCTGGTCTAAGTTACTGCACTATGTCTTGTGGTGTGTCACCTGGTGTAAGTTGCTGCACTATGTCTTGTGGTGTGTCACCTGGTCTAAGTTGCTGCACTATGTCTTGTGGTGTGTCACCTGGTCTAAGACTGCACTATGTCTTGTGGTGTGTCACCTGGTCTAAGACTGCACTATGTCTTGTGGTGTGTCACCTGGTCTAAGACTGCACTGTCTTGTGGTGTGTCACCTGGTCTAAGACTGCACTACGTCTTGTGGTGTGTCACCTGGTCTAAGACTGCACTACGTCTTGTGGTGTGTCACCTGGTCTAAGACTGCACTACGTCTTGTGGTGTGTCACCTGGTCTAAGACTGCACTATGTCTTGTGGTGTGTCACCTGGTCTAAGTTGCTGCACTACGTCTTGTGGTGTGTCACCTGGTCTAAGATGCTGCACTATGTCTTGTGGTGTGTCACCTGGTCTAAGTTGCTGCACTATGTCTTATGGTGTGTCACCTGGTCTAAGACTGCACTATGTCTTGTGGTGTGTCACCTGGTCTAAGTTGTTGCACTATGTCTTGTGGTGTGTCACCTGGTCTAAGTTGTTGCACTATGTCTTGTGGTGTGTCACCTGGTCTAAGACTGCACTGTGTCTTGTGGTGTGTCACCTGGTCTAAGTTGTTGCACTATGTCTTGTGGTGTGTCACCTGGTCTAAGACTGCACTATGTCTTGTGGTGTGTCACCTGGTCTAAGACTGCACTATGTCTTGTGGTGTGTCACCTGGTCTAAGATGCTGCACTATGTCTTGTGGTGTGTCACCTGGTCTAAGACTGCACTATGCAGCCACTCATTACTTGCGTTAATGCTACTTTACATGTCTGTAAAGTAGCACTTTGAAGACATCAGCTGCAGGAGCTACTTGTCTGTGTCTACTTCTGTAAGTCCGTAGAGTACTATCGTGTATATAATGTGTAGTAGTAGTATCAGTAGTAGTAGCAGTAGTAGTAGTAGTAGTATCAGTAGTAGTAGCAGTAGTAGTAGTAGTAGTATCAGTAGTAGTAGTAGTAGTAGTAGTAGTAGTAGTATCTAGTAGTAGTAGTATCAGTAGTAGTAGTAGTAGCAGTAGTAGTAGCAGTAGTAGTAGTAGTATCTAGTAGTAGTAGTAGTAGTATCAGTAGTAGCAGTAGTAGTAGTAGTAGTAGTATCAGTAGTAGCAGTAGTAGTAGTAGTAGTAGTAGTATCAGTAGTAGTAGTAGTAGTAGTAGCAGTAGTAGTAGTAGTATCTAGTAGTAGTAGTAGTAGTATCAGTAGTAGTAGTATCAGTAGTAGTAGTATCAGTATTAGTAGTAGCAGTAGTAGTATCAATATTAGTAGTAGTAGTAGCAGTAGTAGTATCAGTATTAGTAGTAGTAGTATTAGTAGTAGCAGCAGTAGTATCAGTATTAGTAGTAATAGCAGTAGTAGTATCAGTATTAGTAGTAGTAGTAGCAGCAGTAGTAGTATCAGTATTAGTAGTAGCAGTAGTAGTATTAGTAGCAGCAGTAGTATCAGTATTAGTAGTAATAGTAGTAGTATCAGTATTAGTAGTAGTAGTAGCAGTAGTAGTATCAGTATTAGTAGTAGTAGTAGCAGTAGTAGTATCAGTATTAGTAGTAGTAGTAGCAGTAGTATCAGTATTAGTAGTAGTAGTAGCAGTAGTATCAGTATTAGTAGTAGTAGCAGTAGTAGTAGTATAAGTATTAGCAGTAGTAGTAGTCTAGTGTGTTAATTATGCAACTCTGACCTGTCATATAGGAAGTGGTCAAGAGATAACAGAAATGAGTATAATCTTAGTTTTTAAGTGGTGGATGGGTAAGCCAGTGGAAGGCCTCGGTCAGCTGACCAAAAGCTACCATGGCGAGCCATCATATAACTAAGACCAGGTCATCATATAACTAAGACCAGGTCATCATATAACTAAGACCAGGTCATCATATAACTAAGACCAGGTCATCATATAACTAAGACCAGGTCATCATATAACTAAGACCAGGTCATCATATAACTAAGACCAGGTCATCATATAACTAAGACCAGATCATCATATAACTAAGACCAGGTCATGATATAACTAAGACCAGGTCATGATATAACTAAGACCAGGTCATGATATAACTAAGACCAGGTCATGATATAACTAAGACCAGGTCATGATATAACTAAGACCAGGTCATGATATAACTAAGACCAGGTCATGATATAACTAAGACCAGGTCATGATATAACTAAGACCAGGTCATGATATAACTAAGACCAGGTCATGATATAACTAAGACCAGGTCATGATATAACTAAGACCAGGTCATGATATAACTAAGACCAGGTCATCATATAACTAAGACCAGGTCATCATATAACTAAGACCAGGTCATCATATAACTAAGACCAGGTCATCATATAACTTAGACCAGGTTATCATATAACTAAGACCAGGTCATCATATAACTAAGACCAGGTCATCATATAACTTAGACCAAACCTAAGTTATGAGATGGGAAAAAACTTAAACTAACTTAATCCTCATTTATAAGGACATTGATAACATTACTAAACATTAATCACATTCTTCTAAGATCTTCTTCCTTGTTCTTATCAGCGTTTACGTAACTTTTTAATACAGATAAAACGGGGCAAGATTTCTAACATTATTTTTGCGTTGTCTGTTGTTTTAAGTTCCCCACACCTGTATTTATGCTTGTTTGTTGAAGATTGAGACACTTATGCAGCATATGGGAATCTTTATTCAGGAAACGTTTCGCCACACAGTGGCTTCATCAGTCCAATACAAAGAGGAAAGCGTAAGGAGAGGAGGAGTATGAGGTAATCAGTCCCTCAGCCTGGAGTCGATGTGTTCAGTCCATCAATCTTGTAGAATGTACAGCATAGGGCCGTAGACGTGGCTTATATACTGTAGTGAGGTGAGGTGAAGCAGGAGGAGGCGGGGTCATAGTGGTACCATCCACTAGTCGAAGTAGTGAGGTGAGGTGAAGCAGGCGGAGGCGGGGTCATAGTGGTACCATCCACTAGTCGAAGTAGTGAGGTGAGGTGAAGCAGGCGGAGGCGGGGTCATAGTGGTACCATCCACTAGTCGAAGTAGGTCTTCGTCCAAAGGTTGAACAAGTGTTGAAGAATTCTCTGTAACAAGATCCCATGATGCTGCAGTGTCTGACAGTTGTGATGAATGGTTTGAAAAACCGACAAGTTGAAGATTGAGACACTTACGCTTGTTCGTACCTGACTGATGTTGTGATCTGTCGTGAGTAGCTGGTAATGTTCTTAAGTTCCTTATTGCTTATGGAGATCAGGTTTATCTTATTTCCATTTCCAGCAAATTGTCTTACTGTTTCCAGCAGTCTGGCGACCTCTGTGTTATGTACCTGTTGAGTCATGCCCCTCGCCTGCATTCAGGTACATTTAACAGGAGATATGCAGGATGGAAACACCTTTAATGGATGTTGCAGCAGCCGAAATGCATCTAGTTACAGCAGGAGTCTGTAGGATATCTTACAGTTTCTGTAATTATGTTCATTGACCCACCAGCACCTGACCAGCGTCAGGAAACACCTCTCACTAAAGCATAATCTTCTCATCTCCAGCATTATGCTGTGACTTAGCATCAGAATAAGTCTTGCTAGGATAATCCTGGTACGAGACGTGTACCTGGTTACTAGGCCTCACTGATATCGCAGCCTGTTGTTGCTAGGGGTCCGCAAGAACATTTAGCCCTCTTGAAGACCTGTTCGTTCCAGAAATATTTCTGTTAGTAAGAGTCTAACTATTAATTACTTATACAAGTAGGAAGTCTGGCCCATTACTAGGCTAAAACTCTGAAAAATAGAGACAGTCATGTCACGGGTGGTATTTGTACTAGTCAGGGTGTGAGTAAGAAGCCAGGTAACACTGTTACTCATCTAGACACTTGTCACCCTTGTGCAGTGCTGGATGAGTCAGGGTGTGAGTAACAAGCCAGATAACACTGTTACTCATCTAGACACTTGTCACACTTGTTGTGTAGTGCTGGATGAGTCAGGGTGTGGGTTACAAGCCAGATAACACTGTTACTCATCTAGACACTTGTCACACTTCTTGTGTAGTGCTGGATGAATCAGGGTGTGAGTAACAAGCCAGATAACACCACTGTTACTCATCTAGACACTTGTCACACTTCTTGTGTAGTGCTGGATGAATCAGAATGTGAGTAACAAGCCAGATAACACCACTGTTACTCATCTAGACACTTGTCACACTTGTTGTGTAGTGCTGGATGAGTCAGGGTGTGGGTAACAAGCCAGGTAACACTGTTACTCATCTAGATACTTGTCACACTTGTTGTGTAGTGCTGGATGAGTCAGGGTGTGAGTAAGAAGCCAGATAACACTGTTACTCATCTAGATACTTGTCACACTTCTTGTGTAGTGCTGGATGAGTCAGGGTGTGAGTAACAAGCCAAATAACAGTTACTCATCTAGACACTTGTCACACTTCTTGTGTAGTGCTGGATGAGTCAGGGTGTGAGTAACAAGCCAGGTAACAGTTACTCATCTAGACACTTGTCACACTTCTTGTGTAGTGCTGGATGAGTCAGGGTGTGAGTAACAAGCCAGATAACACTGTTACTCATCTAGACACTTGTCACACTTCTTGTGTAGTGCTGGATGAGTCAGGGTGTGAGTAACAAGCCAGGTAACTGTTACTCATCTAGACACTTGTCACACTTCTTATGTAGTGCTGGACACGCTAGTGTAAACACCGCTCACGTCTTGATTGCTATCTTCTTGGGCGAGAACAAGGCCTGGGGCACAACAGGTGCCAGATATGCCTCAAGGGCACTGATTTCCCTCCCCTCCCCCATCTGACACTTGTTTCCCCCACCTGGCACTTATTTTTATCACAGTGACACTTTCCCCAGTCTTCTGGTGCCATATTTCTCCCTATTACACTTTCTGGCCCTTTGTAGTTAGCACTTTACAGTAGTTATTTTTTTGCCCTGAGGCATTTTTCTCACCCTTAGTGTAAATAACTTTGTATTAGGCACAGCTACAATTATTATAATTATTATACATTAGTACAATTATCATACAGTACAGTTATCATACATAAGTACAATTATCATATATTAGTACAAATATCATACATTAGTACAATTATCATACAGTACAATTATCATTAGTACAATTATCGTACATTAGTACAATTATCATACAGTACAATTATCATACATTAGTACAATTATCGTACATTAGTACAATTATCATACAGTACAATTATCATACATTAGTACAATTATCATACATTAGTACAATTATCATACATTAGTACAATTATCATACATTAGTACAATTATCGTACATTATTACAATTATCATACATTAGTACAATTATCGTACATTAGTACAATTATCGTACATTAGTACAATTATCATACATTAGTACAATTATCTTACATTAGTACAATTCTCATACATTAGTACAATTATCGTACATTAGTACAATTATCATACAGTACAATTATCATACATTAGTACAATTATCATACATTAGTACAATTATCATACATTAGTACAATTATCTTACATTAGTACAATTATCATACATTAGTACAATTATCATACAGTACAATTATCGTACATTAGTACAATTATCATACAGTACAATTATCATACATTAGTACAATTATCATACATTAGTACAATTATCATACATTAGTACAATTATCATACAGTGCAATTATCATACAGTACAATTATACATTAGTACAATTATCGTACATTAGTACAATTATCATACAGTACAATTATCATACATTAGTACAATTATCATACAGTTCAATTATCATCCAGTACAATTATCACAGTACAATTATCATACAGTACAATTATCATACATTAGTACAATTACCATACAGTTCAATTATCATACAGTACAATTATCATACAGTACAATTATCATACATTATTACAATTATCATACAGTACAATTATCATACATTAGTACAATTACCATACAGTTCAATTATCATACAGTACAATTATCATACATTAGTACAATTATCATACAGTTCAATTATCATACAGTACAATTATCATACAGTACAATTATCATACATTATTACAATTATCATACATTAGTACAATTATCATACAGTACAATTATCATACATTAGTACAATTATCATACAGTACAATTATCATACATTATTACAATTATCATACATTAGTACAATTATCATACAGTACAATTATCATACAGTACAATTATCATACATTAGTACAATTATCATACAGTACAATTATCATACATTAGTATAATTATCATACAGTACAATTATCATACAGTACAATTATCATACAGTACAATTATCATACAGAACAATTATCATACAGTACAATTATCATACAGTACAATTATCATACATTAGTACAATTATCATACAGTACAATTATCATACAGTACAATTATCATACAGTACAATTATCATACAGTACAATTATCATACAGTACAATTATCATACAGTACAATTATCATACATTAGTACAATTATCATACAGTACAATTATCATACAGTATAATTATCATACATTAGTACAATTATCATACAGTACAATTATCATACATTAGTACAATTATCATACAGTACAATTATCATACATTAGTACAATTATCATACAGTACAATTATCATACAGTACAATTATCATACATTAGTACAATTATCATTAGTACAATTATCATACAGTACAATTATCATACAGTACAATTATCATACAGTACAATTATCATACATTAGTACAATTATCATACATTAGTACAATTATCATACAGTACAATTATCATACATTAGTACAATTATCATACAGTACAATTATCATACAGTACAATTATCATACAGTACAATTATACATTAGTACAATTATCATACATTAGTACAATTATCATACAGTACAATTATCATACAGTACAATTATCATACAGTACAATTTTCATACATTAGTACAATTATCATACATTAGTACAATTATCATACAGTACAATTATCATACATTAGTACAATTATCATACATTAGTACAATTATCATACATTAGTACAATTATCATACAGTACAATTATACATTAGTACAATTATCATACATTAGTACAATTATACATTAGTACAATTATCATACATTAGTACAATTATCATACAGTACAATTATCATACATTAGTACAATTATCATATAGCACAATTATCATACAGAACAATTATCATACATTAGTACAATTATCATACAGTACAATTATCATACAGTACAGTTATACAGTAGTTATACAGTACAATTATCATACAGTACAATTATCATACAGTACAATTATACTTTAGTACAATTATCATACAGTACAATTATCATTCAGTACAATTATCATACTGTAGTACAATTATCATACAATACAATTATCATACAGCACAATTATCATACAGTACAATTATCATACTGTAGTACAATTATCATACAGTACAATTATCATACAGTACAATTATCATACAGTACAATTATCATACAGTACAATTATCATACTGTAGTACAATTATCATACAGTACAATTATCATACTATAGTACAATTATCATACAGTACAATTATCATACAGTACAATTATCATACAGTACAATTATCATACTTTAGTACAATTATCATACAGTACAATTATCATACAGTACAATTATCATACAGTACAATTATCATACAGTACAATTATCATACTTTAGTACAATTATCATACAGTACAATTATCATACAGTACAATTATCATACAGTACAATTATCGTACATAGTGTAAATTACTCTCCGGGATAATACCAAAAAAGTCAGTGACTAATTTCCATTGTGGTCCTTGACTGTCCATTGTGGTCCTTGACTGTCCATTGTGGTCCTTGACTGTCCATTGTGGTCCTTGACTGTCCATTGTGGTCCTTGACTGTCCATTGTGGTCCTTGACTGTCCATTGTGGTCCTTGACTGTCCATTGTGGTCCTTGACTGTCCAGTGGTTGTCACATTTCCCACATTAACACCACTGCCACCCACAGTGGGCGGTGTCTCCCACTGAGAACCACTGAAAATCTCGTGCTAGTGGTTTATCTTTGAAATATAAAGAGTGTTTTAACCACGGCACTACGCACCAGTGATGCCTTTGATGTGTCAGCCTCTGGTGACGACCCTCACCCTGCCTCCGTGTCTGCCTCTGGTGACGACCCTCACCCTGCCTCCGTGTCTGCCTCTGGTGACGACCCTCACCCTGCCTCCGTGTCAGCCTCTGTTGACGACCCTCACCCTGCCTCCGTGTCTGCCTCTGGTGACGACCCTCACCCTGCCTCCGTGTCTGCCTCTGGTGACGACCCTCACCCTGCCTCCGTGTCTGCCTATGGTGACGACCCTCACCCTGCCTCCGTGTCAGCCTCTGGTGACGACCCTCACCCTGCCTCCATGTCAGCCTCTGGTGACGACCCTCACCCTGCCTCCATGTCAGCCTCTGGTGACGACCCTCACCCTGCCTCCATGTCAGCCTCTGGTGACGACCCTCACCCTGCCTCCATGTCAGCCTCTGGTGACGACCCTCACCCTGCCTCCATGTCAGCCTCTGGTGACGACCCTCACCCTGCCTCCATGTCAGCCTCTGGTGACGACCCTCACCCTGCCTCCATGTCAGCCTCTGGTGACGACCCTCACCCTGCCTCCATGTCAGCCTCTGGTGACGACCCTCACCCTGCCTCCATGTCAGCCTCTGGTGACGACCCTCACCCTGCCTCCGTGTCTGCCTCTGGTGACGACCCTCACCCTGCCTCCATGTCAGCCTCTGGTGACGACCCTCACCCTGCCTCCATGTCAGCCTCTGGTGACGACCCTCACCCTGCCTCCATGTCAGCCTCTGGTGACGACCCTCACCCTGCCTCCATGTCAGCCTCTGGTGACGACCCTCACCCTGCCTCCATGTCAGCCTCTGGTGACGACCCTCACCCTGCCTCCATGTCAGCCTCTGGTGACGACCCTCACCCTGCCTCCATGTCAGCCTCTGGTGACGACCCTCACCCTGCCTCCATGTCAGCCTCTGGTGACGACCCTCACCCTGCCTCCATGTCAGCCTCTGGTGACGACCCTTACCCTGCCTCCATGTCAGCCTCTGGTGACGACCCTCACCCTGCCTCCGTGTCTGCCTCTGGTGACGACCCTCACCCTGCCTCCATGTCAGCCTCTGGTGACGACCCTCACCCTGCCTCCATGTCAGCCTCTGGTGACGACCCTCACCCTGCCTCCATGTCAGCCTCTGGTGACGACCCTCACCCTGCCTCCATGTCAGCCTCTGGTGACGACCCTCACCCTGCCTCCATGTCAGCCTCTGGTGACGACCCTCACCCTGCCTCCGTGTCTGCCTCTGGTGACGACCCTCACCCTGCCTCCATGATAATAATTGTAGGGGGAACTTGTAAAAATCAATTTCAATATATATTGAAGGTAAAGCCTTTTTAAGTTTTCAGGATTTGGATCAAGAGCCCTCCAGCAGCATCAAGGAAGCAGTGGTCTCGCAAGATGCTGTCCTCGTAGTGGTCTTGCAAGATGCTGTCCTCGTAGTGGTCTTGCAAGATGCTGTCCTCGCAGCGGTCTTGCAAGATGCTGTCCTCGTAGTGGTCTTGCAAGATGCTGTCCTCGTAGTGGTCTTGCAAGATGCTGTCGTCGTAGCGGTCTCGCAAGATGCTGTCCTCGTAGTGGTCTTGCAAGATGCTGTCCTCGTAGTGGTCTTGCAAGATGCTGTCCTCGTAGTGGTCTTGCAAGATGCTGTCCTCGTAGCGGTCTCGCAAGATGCTGTCCTCGTAGTGGTCTTGCAAGATGCTGTCGTCGTAGCGGTCTCGCAAGATGCTGTCCTCGTAGTGGTCTTGCAAGATGCTGTCCTCGTAGTGGTCTTGCAAAGATGCTGTCCTCGTAGTGGTCTTGCAAGATGCTGTCCTCGCAGCGGTCT